>NC_136967.1:58834400-58860789 GCF_032717465.1 Coenobita brevimanus | reverse complement strand
TATGTGTTTGGTATAGAAAGTTTTGGCTGGCTGGGGTGTTTGTGCTTTATGTATGTGTTCGGGAAGTGTAGAGTTGGGTGGAGGAGGGGATATGTTGCAATGATACTCTGTGTAGTGTTGGGCCGTTGTTCGATTTTGTTTATTTGTGGAGAGGATGATGCAACATAAGGTTACAAGGGTGGGACGGATCTTGAGCTGAAGTAATGAACTGTGTGCCTCTCATATTCACTTGGTCTCTGAAATTAGTTATGTTTCATGGTGTAGGCTGTCAGTACTTGTGGTCTTAGTGTCTTTTGCTATCAAGGTATTGTTTTCTGTTCTTTAAAGCTTCGTGTTTGTGTTGGGTAAGGTTAGGGCTCAGCTTGTGCGACAGTAATTCACGGCTGTTTTAATGTATTACTTATAAGTGGAGGATGGAGTTGGGATGTATATGAGAGAGGGTGTGTGTGAATTAGGGGAGTGATGCAGAATGACAGGCGACAGGGTGGCATAGAGGAGACTTGTTTTGTGCCCACCTCTTACGGAATTAAGTCGTCTGGCTATAGATAGATGGATAGACAGATAGCTTATAGTTTCCAAACAGTTTGCCGAGTAGTAGCGATAGTTATCACTAGAATATGATGCTAGTCACGAATGAGTGCCGTAGAAAGGATGTAGAATTGTAGTATTGGCTGTTTCTGCTACTGATCTGCGTGACATTCTGGTATGCTTTAAATAAAACTCTGTGCCAAGTTAAAGTGAAAGGCGTGTATGTTTGTGTAGGAGGAACAAGAGACAAGGAGCTATTCCTGGTGGCCTGTATTCTTGAAGCCTTGCCAAGAGACAATAATCGTTATGACGGGGCATTGATGGCAAGTTTGTGAGTCAGCACACTTACGGCCTCTCTTTATACAAGGTGGTCCATATATTACGCCACTCAAGTTCTTGTGTGTTGCGGCACGACCGGTGAACATTACCAGTGTTTAATCATCCTTATCTACTTCCCACAACCCTCTTCAGGCTTAGCTTTATAATATAGGCTTTAATTCTAGGTCCATTGATTGCATGGTGGAGAGTTCCCATAACCTTTTTTATTCTTAGCTGTATATCACTGTACTGTATAATCTTTTATGTCCACTGATCACACGGCTGAGTAGTAATTTGGTGAAGCAATCAGAATGTCTTAGCTCATCACAAAGCCGTCCCCTCAACACAAGACTGCAGAGTGCAATATACTTATCACCTATATTAAGTCAAAGCCAAAGTTAAAACGATAAGGAAACAAGAGTAGAAAGTTTAAGTTTTCATTATTAATACTTCAGTATAGAATACATTAATAGAGACAATAAAATATGCATCTTTATAGCATTTGCTCAAAGAACATCCCGAGGGAGCGACCCGACGGTAAGGCACATCACACCATCACCACCAAGCTTCTTCTTGGCAGGTCAGGGCAAATCACCAGCAGCAGCGGGGCAATCTCACGGCTGGGGAAGACACGACACCTGCCGCCGCCGCCGCCGCCGCCGCCGCCGCCGCCGCCGCCGCCACCACCACCACCACCACCACCACCACCACCACCACCACCACCAGGCATCTCAAAGTAGGGGAAGACAACACACCACCGTCAGGCTTCTCACGGCAGGGCAGACCAAACTTCAGCAGGGTATGACCAGTGTGGCAAGGAAGCAGCGTCAAGGCAGCAGACTCCAGCACGACCTGTGGACCAGATGTGTATTAGTTCAAATCAGTGTTAGCTTTAGTTATTTAATCTTCTATCTATTTCTATCTATTGCCAGACGCCTCAATCCCGTTTGGGGTGGCCACAAACAAATCGCCTTCAAGTCACCCCGTCCCTCGCCATTTCACTGCCCTGCTCCCAACTCACCCCTCTCACATATACCTCTCCACCCCATCCCTCCATCTCATCCTCGGCCTCCTCTCCTCTTCCCCCTCCACCTCACTCACAATAGCTCTCTTCGTCAGTCTTTCACCCTCCATCCTCTCCACATGGCCAAAACCACCTCAGTGTGTTCTCATAACACTTCCTATCACATCCACATCCACACCACAACGCTCCTTTATATCCTTATTCGTCAGCCTGTCTCTCCAGCATGTGACTCCACAGGCTCCTCTAAATAACTCATTTCCACTGCTCTCACTCTTGACTTGTGTCCTTCCAACAACGTCCAAGCTTTCACTTCCATACGTTAGAGTTGGTATCACAATACTGTCATGTAGGAACTTTTTCATTTCCATGCTCACTTCCCTGTTTCTTATCACTGCTTTCAAAGAACCAGCAACCTTTCTTCCCTGCTGTACCCTTTCAAGCACTTCACCCTCCAAACCTCCATCCTTACTCATCACACTACCCAAGTACTTAAACGTACTCACATTTTCCAATTCCTCACCATCCAACCTCGCTGTACATTCACTGACTTCACCTCTCGCAAAGACCATCACTTTACTCTTCCCTACATTCACCTTTAGATTCCGTTTCTGCATTGCATTAATTTCCCAAACTCATCCACCTAAGCCTTGTAGCTTCCCCTTCTGTCTTCACTCAACAACACAGTATCATCTGCAAACAACAGTACAGGGAGTTTCCAAACACTATCCTCTCTCACCAGGGCCACTTCAACATCCACTACTCCTACCTTGTACCTCTTTATTACCCCATCCATGTACAGATTGAACAACCATGGAGACATGACACATCCCTGTTTCAACCCAACTTTCAAAGAGAAAAATTCACTTAGTTCACCATCCACACACACTGCAGCCTTCGCACCATCGGTACATACTTTCACAGCATTCAACAACTCCCCATCTACTCCATATATTCTTAATACTTTCCCTTTCCAATCCTTGTCTATCCGCCCCGTCATATGCTTCTTCTCCAAATCCATGAAGGTTGCATACAGCTTCTTTCCCTTCTCTAGAAACTTTTCCACTAAAAATCTAAGAATGAATATCTGATCGCATACACAACCTCTTTCCCTTCCTAAAGCCTCCCCCTTGTTCTTCTCCAACTAATTTCTCTGTTCTTTCTCTAACTCTGTCAATAAGTATCCTACCATACACTTTTCCTATTATACTAAGAAGACAAATGCCCCTATGATTACCACACACTTCTTTTTCCCCTTTTCCTTTGTACAAGGGAATAATTATACATAACTTCCAATCCTCCGGGACTCTACCTTCCTCCCAGGCCAATCTGCACATCTTCCACATCCATTCTACTACTATCTCTCCCCCATGCTTCAGCATTTCACCACACACTCCATCAGTTCCTGGGGCTTTCCTCATTTTAACTTTCTTCATTGCTTCCACAACTTCTGTCCTACTGATTTCTTCCTGTCTTCTCACCTCCCTCCTCCTCCCAGGCATTTCCCAGCCACTTATACTCGCATTACTTCCATCCTCTATGTTCAACAATTCTTTAAAGTGTTCTCTCCATCTGCTCACTTTTTCTACCTTCTCCACTAGTAATCTACCATTTTTATCTTTCACTCCCCTGCTAACTTCACTTCCACCCTGTCTTACTCTTTTCACCTCTTTCCAGAACATTTTCTTACAGTCCCTCCACTTTACACTCAAATTCCTCATCCACTCTCTTCTTACTCTTCTACTAATCTTTCAATTCTCTCTTTCTTTCTACAATAACTCTCTCTTCCGCCTCTCAACTTCTTCCACGCCCCTATTTCTCATCCATTTATTGTATGCTTTCTTCTGTCTCACCTCTTCAGTCCACCACGCTGTTCCTTGCATCCCTCTCCGTCTTCTCTTCCTTCCACACACCACATCACATGCTGCACATAGTTCTTCTGTAAATATCCTACACACACCTTCCACGTCTCCCATCTGCTCCAATTCATAGTTGCCCAATCGTTCCTCCACTTCTCTCTTATACTCTGCCTTTTTCTCATCCTCTTGTAACCTTTCCATCTCCCCTTCCCGCAACTACTCCTTCCTCTCGTCTTTCCCTTCTTCTTATTCCTCCATTCATGTTTGAATCCTAATTCTGGCACACCACCAAGTAGTGGTCAGAAAGTCCACTCCCCCAACCCTCTATAAACTCTTGCATCCATTATGCATATCTTCGCATCCTTTCATCCACACACACATAATCAATCATTGCCTTCCTTTCATTCAGTTTACCACCCACCCTTCTCATCACTCGCCATGTATACCTGTGGATCATTTTATGCCTAAAGAGGGTATTGGCTATCATTATCTTCACACTATTCCTTGTAGCACTTTTTTTCTTAAGATTATTTCTACTTATGTTATTAGTGTATCTTAATGTGTAATATGCAAAACAGGCAAGAAAGGGGTGCTAGGGAGTCTCAGACAACGGGAATATAAAAACCTTATATCAACACTAAACCAAGTGAATAAGTCTAACATTTAGGGACCCAAGGCTAGAAGGGCTTCGTTATAGTGATGTATTTTATATCAGGAAAAGAGGTAAATTATGCTAGTCTTCACTCAGTTCAAGTCTCTGAAGCCTATGTGAGCCTCAGTTGTTAGGTACGGATCTGAGTCTATTACTACTTAGTGAAAACGTGAGCCATAATTCAACATGTAATTATTAAGTCATTACATTCAGATATACGAGTAATTGTAACCAATAAAATTTATGATACGAGTTTCTGAGTATGTTACTGACCCCCGATGGACGACCAAATGGTGTCTTTTTGAATACCTGACTTTCTGGATGTATCGAAAAAAGGTCAGATTGGCTAGGATTTTACGTGAAAACACGAAAAGTTATAGATTTATCAATAATAATCAAAAGGACTAACTGTACTAACGTCAAGACAAAGATGGGACTGGATATAATATACGGGGCACAACTGGATGGGTCTCGAAAATAAAACTCCCAAAATAAATCCTGGGACACTGTATAATACCGTAAGAACACTACCTGCCTCGATAGAGAGGAGCCAGACCGGAGTGACAGGCCAAGTAATCTGGCTCCATATATCTGTCAGAAGAACTAAGCTGCCAGGCCAGCTGTTTGTCAACCTCTGAACCGACATGTCATCGCCACCCTTCACTTCCACCCACCCACCTCTATCGTTAGCTATGGTCGACACTGCTTCGGATATCATGTGTCGTATGATGATGGTGATGAGTGGGAGACCCAAATCATTTTTTGTTACCTGTAAAATTTCTCGACCCAACCGTTTTCTATGATTAATAAAGGGGTAACTAGGGTAAATTTATTGTTTTTAAAAGCCTCTCCTCGGGTTCCTACGCTACTGAGGGTGCAATGAATGTTACCTCTGTGGTGTATTCCATTTATTAGATTGCAATAAAATCAATTACACACTCGTAGACTCTCTGTTTTTAATCACCCTTTGTTGCTGTTGCTCCTGCTGTTCTTGTGGTCGTAGGTTGGTCTGTACGTGATCCAAGTGGACTGCAGGCTGAATTTTTCCCTTTCCTGAAGTCCACCGGTCCTCCTGTAGTGAGATGGGGTGTTTAGGGTGGTTATATGACCTAGCAGCTGCACCGCCTATTGTGGTGTGCTGGGGTGTGTTGTGATGCATGTATTGTGTGTGTGGTGATATGGTGTGCTGTGCTGGGACAAAACTACCCATTAAATAAGTATAAACAGTAAAAAATACGTCAATTATTGATCCAACCTTCCGTTGTACGTCTGGCAAACCAATCTTTCAGGCACTCAATCGTACAGCATAAGCATAACACAATAACTTTACCAAATTAAGTGAAAACTCCCTCAAAAAACATTAATTTATCGCTAGTGTAGCTGCCACCTTATAGCGTAAAATCAGGTGGAATTACAAGCAAATTAAGGGAGAATAGACCCGGAAAATCCTCCGAGTTAAAGCCAGAGTGGAGTCGGGGCGAGTTGAGTGGCAGCAAAGGAGAAAGGACATCAGTTGCAGCCAGACCCTCCGTTTGTGAGGTCTAATGACGTGCAGCTCTACTCTGCCAAATTCAACTGGTTCTATCTGTTTCGCTGTCTCTGCCTCTCTATCTCTATCGCTGCTCTATCTCCATTTTCTATCTCTGTCTCTCATATACACATTACAACACAAACACTGTTTTACACCATACCACTCGTCATTTACACCACTGACATAATTATATACTGTATCATTCTTTAACATACGCACCTCCCAACCTCTCTCTCTCTCTCTCTCTCTCACACACACACACACACACACACACACACATATTCCTGTAAAGATACAATTAGGTAAGACACACACACACACACACACACACACACACACACACACACACACACACACACACACATTCCTGTAAAGATACAATTAGGGTAAGACACATGACACACACACACACGTGCAAAACGTGCAAAAAAAACAACATACACTATAAATTTATCCATTGAGTGAGATGGTATGCGGTGACGAGAACAAGGCCATCCAAACAGGCTACTTCTCCCCCACTGGTTGTGTTCCTGAGCGAGGCATACCTCCCTAGGTGATGAGCGGTGGGTGGTGCTGGCTGTGTTGGCTAAAGGTAGTAAACAGGCCCCTGGTGCTGTTGGGGATAAAGATCATGTTGTGAAATTCCATCGACACAGTATAAACATAACACATCTATACCAGTGACTTACACACACACACACAAACCCAACCCCCACTACACCAAGCACCCACAAACACCCCTCACTGTTAGACCACTTGCCCTCACTCTACTCTTAATAAAATACCCTGATATGTTGACTAGAATAGCTGTCCCGACCATGACAGGGTTAATGGTACCAGTATTAACACTATCAGAGCTCCTCAGGACTCTATCTAAGTCTCCTAGAAATAGTCTGAGTTAGCTAGAATAAAGTAAAAAAGGCCCAGCACAATAGGAATGCTTGTATGAAATATCTGACAGTACTATCTCCCTAAAAATGTTTCAAAATAATCTATATATCAAAATCACACCTTATGACAGTACGGGAAGATATATGCTCTAGAAGAATGCTCTAGAAATATGCTAGACATATGCTCTTATTGCCTAGTTTTATACAGAGTTAGAAATGGAGATCATAGAGAGGTAAAACAGTAATTGAGATAACTGATCCAAATATGTGGCTTCGGAAGAATAAGGTAGAAACGAAGCTGATTAACTATCTATTTAACTTAGTATCAGTACTTTGGTAGGGCATAATCAACAGCAAATAATATAGAAAGAAGAGTCATGAGTTTGGGAATTAACATGAAACATATGGAAAAGTGTACAAGATGGAGTTCGACTCGTAACACTGGTTTCAAGGCAATAATGATCCCATTATTTAACCTAGGATATGATTTTGCAGCACGAGATCTTAAGTCAGCTGTATTAATTCTGTACGATAAGGTGTAATATAGGAATATAGCACTAGAAGTAGTAATAATAAGCATAAACTGACCTTAAAATGGCGGAAAACAAGCGCAGCTGGGGTGGGTAGGCGGTGTTGTTCTGGTGGCGTGTGCGGTGAACTAACCAAGCTGATGACGTTATGGCGGCGACCACTGCCTTCCTCATTTGAACTCCAGATCGCCCTACAAGACGGACCTCCTGGCTCCACCTGCCCAGCTGATGACTTTGGCGATTTTTCCTCTCCATTTCAGGGTCGGTTAAGGGAATTTTAAAAGTATGTATTATTTCAAGCTGTGACTCTATTTTCCAAGTTTTTGGTGGCTTTTCGGCGGAAAGTAAAAAGAAGCTCGAATTTAATTTATAATATATTATTATTTTTTAAGAAATAGCCAGATATTCTTAGGGAATTTTACCGGTCCTTGCAATATAATTCAATAGTGCCTAGTGAGGTGAAGGAAAGCCGGCAGACTCTCAGTATTTTCAATCTTAGTGAAATACTCAATGCTGCCAACACCAAGACTCTTTGTCCTCATTACTGCCTGCTGTCTACCTAATTCATTTTTAGTATATATAGTTTTACAATAAGAATTTTTCCTACTCTGCCACAAACAGTAATTCTGGCAATTGGCCACGTATGTTGGTAAGCCTGATCGTGGACTAAACTCCTCCCTGTTAACCCCAGTGAACCGATGATCAGCTTTTTATCCGATTTTATTCCTCGCATCTGAAAGACAACCGCATTTACCTTTATTTTTACGAATCGTAAAAGAATTATGGGTATTTTTCTGTAACTAGGGATAGGTTTTCAAAATGTGGGGATTATATATTTTCGGAACTGGAGAGTGTTAGACACGGCCTTCATAAATCCTTTAATTGGCTACGAGAGATCCCTTTTAAGCTGAAATAAAATCGCCTTGGTGGTTGCCTGATAGCAGACTGGAAGGGTTTATTACAGGATCAATTTCTGCCACTGATGTGCCTTCAACAATGCAATTAACCTTTCAATATAGCGTATTTTTTGACTATTATTCTCGCTATTTAAATCCGCTTAAGAGAATTTTTTGTCTAGTTGGGTCTGATATAGCCTTAACCCCTTCACTATTACAAATCTCCATGTTCAATAAAAATCATCTGAAGCCAGCATGCTCCAAAAAAACAAAAAAGACCGTCAAAGAATTGAAGAGGTTAAAACTGATTTCGGGTTTTTTATCGTTTACTACAGTCGGGGTATTTTCATTTTTCTTCACTAGGTGGTAGGATTTACTGTTTCGAATGATTTAGATTAATTTCCACCATTGGTCAAGTGATGCCTAACCCCTATTTGGGGTTGAAGTCAAAATACGAAGAATAAAATCATTGAAATCGACCCGAGATGTTTTAAGTTTTTTTATTTTTTCACTAGGGGCAGAATTTACCCAACATTTCTGAATGGTTTTGAGGCTAATTCTCGCCTATTTCTTTCTTTATTAAATTAACCTATCAATAACCTCAACCTGACCTAACGTAATCAAACTTAACCCTCTAAGACACATTATGCGAAGGATATGTTTCATAGAGAAAGAACCCCTCCCTCTTTCTCAATTTTGAGGAATTTGTCATAGAAGGCTGGAATACCTGACGGGTTTGACTGTAATAATTGGCAATAATACCCTGATTTCTGGGTCGTTTTTATATAAGTTTTATCATTAATCTGGTCCACAATATCGTTATTTTACTTACTGTCACCAAGCTCAGTGGTAGAAATATAAAATGCTATTGCTAAATAAGTAGCAGTAATATAAATGACATTCGTATTTCGCCTCAATCTTCGTCTCCACAACTTAGCTAAACTCTGCATTTTTTTCCAGGCTCTACTTCGCTCGCTGGCACAATGTTCAGCAGCAGTGAGGAGGAATGTCAAGCAAGAATTAACACCTTCACTACGAGAGATGCATGTATGAACCATGAAGTTACCTGTCCTGTAGCCCACCATCCTTGGTACTATCAGTGCCACCACATGGTGTCCCTCTCCAGCACCAAATGGATGGATGGAGGCTGCTTTTAAATCCCTTCTGTTGGACACCCTTCTTGATCTGATTAAATCAGTCAGAGTCAGCCAGAATACAATTATACAGGCGTCATCGTACTGAAGGATCAACACAGCAGCTTCAGCAACAGGTATATGCAATAATTTTATAAATTGCTATTATATTTGCTTATAATTTTGCGATAATCGTTGTTGCAAGTGAGCATTTATAATTATATGAACAAATGAGTAAACTCTTGAATGCACTACTTAATCCTTTACATGCACTTATTAATAATCTCTTGTAATAATATGCCCTAACCTTTATACTTATATATTTAATCGCTCTGGTGTGTAGTGATGATAGGTGGAGGGCAGGCTGGGGTGGGGGGTGGTAGCCAGGAGCAGGGAGGGTCATGGGGCAAGCTTAGGTGGGTTAGGCAGCAGAGTTATGGTCAACTAGGTTGGCTTTCTAGGCCGGGTAAAGTTAGGCGTGGTAGTCTTAGGTCATCTATTAGCTTACTTCGTTGATGATGGTTGTATGGTTGTCCGGCCGGACATGTCTGTGGTTGTCGTTGTTGGTTGCTGGACACGAGTTTTTGTCTGAGCGGCGATACACCACCAACGGAGGAGCGACAGCATCAGCAGCAGCAGGATCGTCGTTGTCCTCGTCGTCATCAGTAACAGCAGCAGCAGCAGCAACTTCAGCGATGAGACAGGTAACTGGATGATCCTGAAATGGAATTGAAATTAGCCAAATGTAACACATGACAGAAAATTCAATTTTGAATAATGGTTGAATATTATTCTTGAAGAGTAAAGACCTAAACACCTAATGTACATATGTTTTTTTTTTTTTTTCCTAAACCAGTATATGTGGCCTTATTTTGATATAAGACAGCACTAAAAGCAGATTAGGTTTTGATAATTGTTTTTTTTTCACAGGCGAGCACAGAAGAGCGGAGATGCATCATCGACCACGCAGCTTCCCTGAACCCGATATGCTGAGAGGGAGCGAGGACAGGAGACGGGGTGATGGAGCAGGACGGACGAGAGAGGGAGCGAGGACGGATGGAGAAGCGAGGACGGGCGGGCAGAGGAGCGAGGGGGCGAGGAGATAAGACCCACGAGGGAGCGAGCTACTACATCAACGGGATGCTGGTGTGTAAGCTGTTGGCAACCTTTCCCTTGTGACCATATTCTCGTCAGCTCGGTAGGATATCTCTAGTCCGTTTCCCTAACCTGACAAATATCCATAATCTCTTCATGCTCAGTGGATAGCAAAGTGTAATCAGACTGGAGACTTTGACTAGTAATCAAGGGGAGGCGATGGCTCAATCGGTAGAGAGGTGGCCTGCAGTCCTACTGGACCTGTTCAAATCCTGCTGGGGCAGGGATAAGCTTAAGGATCTGAATTTCATAAAATAAGACTTTACACATCTACCAGAAGACCCGCCGACATGTCGAAAAAATACCTCAAGCTAATACCAATATGAGACAGCCCAGCTATGTATTAAATATGAACGTTGGGTGTTAGCGTCGAAGTGGTGACATGTAGAGGGTGTATGGCATGTAGGAGGACTACTGGGCCTTGAGAGCAGGCTGTGAAGCCTATGCCCAGAATCGGACACTTAAAAAATCCTACCTTTTTAGCGTAAGTCCATCGAATATCATGTAGCCAGGACATACTTAATGAAATAGTTAATATATTACACATACCAGTAAAGGTGTGAGTGGTAAAGGCAGGTGAAAACAGGCTATAGCATCACGTTACTTGTAGGTGCTAAATGTTACTCTTTTACTTAACTTAGGCATTGTGTAGATACTGGACAAAATATATAAGAAGATGGCACAATTATGCAAAACAAATCGTGAGGGAAGAGGTATTAAAGAAATCTAATCTCATGGGAACGTCACCATGCTATCACTAACATATACTGAATTAAAACTGATGGAGAATTATAACAGAGAACTGTTGCTGTGACTATGTTAATCTTACAGACTGATGCAGACGACGAGCCTACGACGAGGGACGCAACCTGTGGCGTCGACGTGGGGTGTTGTGTCGGCGTGGAGGTCGTTGTGTCGGCGTGGAGGTCGTTGTGTCGGCGTGGAGGTCGTTGTGTCGGCGTGGAGGTCGTTGTGTCGGCGTGGAGGTCGTTGTGTCGGCGTGAAGGTCGTTGGGTCGGCGTTAGGGCTGAGTCGTCGTTGGGGCCTACTGTGTCGGCGTTGCGTGCGGCGTCAGCGTGGGACTGCAGGGTCGAAGTAGAGCTGCAGTGCTGGTGTGCAAGTGCAACAAATACGTCAACAGCAGCTGCAATGGTAAGAAATAATTTAAGTTTTCAGTCTTGTGCTAAAGTTTGTTCATAAGATTGCTAGCTTGTACCTTCAACTTGACACAGCTACCAAACACTAAGCAAACCAGAGAGAATAATTGTGAAAATACTACTAAACAAAATTAAACAATTCACGTCTTTGGGGATGTAACATGCTATCAAAAGTTCTATCTGTCTGCACATGCGTAAGTTAAAGACCACATATCTTTTTCCAGCATTTAACCTTTGAAAGTGCATTGCGTAATACTGTAAAGAACATTCCCATAAAATAACTGATCATAAAACTTAGAAGAAATGATGCAGCAGTGTTCATGTTCCACAGGGATGCAGACGGCGTACCTACCACGTTGGGGAAGAGGAGGAAGCTGTGATGTGGGCGGAAGCTGCGGCGTAGGCAGCTGTCGTCGTCATCGGCGGAAGCTGTGTGGCCGGCGGAAGGTTCGTATGCTGCAGTGGTAAAATGAATTTGCTGTATGATAAATCTGCTTATACTTGCTGACCTTAAACTTTTAAAATATCTGCATGTGTAACTAAAACAGCCTTGTGCATTCAAACACCTTAAGAGAACTGCTGCTGAGAGTACGTTCATCTTGCAGGTGAGGAGCTGCCGAGACAGAGCTGAGATGTCGCCAGGATTAGATGAGGGCGGGAGATGAAGCGTCAGCGTGGGGAACTGTGGAAGCTGTAAATGGTAAGATGTGTTTTAGTGTTATCTGACTCTAATTACATGTCTTGGTCAGTTAAATATCTGCACGACAGTGAAAATAAACAGCAATGTAGAAAAATATCTTGGATGTCTGTTACAAATACGATCATCTTTCGGGCGGATGCTGAGGATCGGTGCCGGAGTACAGACCTGAGACGCCGGGGCCTGTGTAGGCGTCGTCGGTGAACGTGGGGGCGTCGTCGGGGCCTGTCGGGGTCTTCGTCGGGCCTGTGTGGGCGTCGTCGTGGCTTGTGGAAGCTGTGGTATTGTTGGCAGCTGCAATGATGAACAGTTTTGTTGACAGAGGTAATCTTGTTGGCATAATGGACTTGGTGCCTCTTCCTAAGTGATTTACTTGTCACTTTAATACTTTTATGTGAAAAATAGATATACTTACGGCATAACTGAAATTGTTAGTGTCATTAAGTACTTCGCAACAATTTCCATGAAATATCATTGTCATAAGAGGTGTCAATGAAACTGACCAACAAGATTACCGCTCAGATTCCATGTCCAGTTATAGATGGCGAATAATTATGGGAAAAAATAGTTTATGTAGCAGATGAAATAACTGAAATAGCTTATCGGACTAGAGATCTGTCTCTTCACAGACACTGTTATTACAGAAAGGGACGTGTGAGCAGAAGTGCACTTACTGAGGTGGCTAGAACAGCAAAGAAGGTACTACGAGAGGAAGCCAGAGGACAAGATGAGCAAAGAATACAAGAAATCATGCCTATGACACAAGAGGTCGGAGAGAAAATGAGAGGATAACTGAACCGGGATGCCAGAGCAGTGTTGGCATTTCATCACGCCAGGTACAGTTTAGTTATGGCTTTTGATACTGGTATGGCATATGATTGATTATACTGTTTAATATAACGATTATACCGTTGCATACGTTGATCAGCAATTTAGTTTCTGTCTCCAAATGCTTACACGTCTCGGCCTTGAAATCAGTCTATCGATCTATTGCCAGACGCTATAATCCCGTAAGGGGTGGCCATTTTACCGAGTTATTTGTTTTACGGGGAGGGGCACTAACCTCAGCCAACCCACTTGACACGTAGGCAGCACGTATGGTTTGGTTACATGGTTAACACCCAGCGTTGTAAATGGTTTCTTGGCTTACAGGAAACCATTTGGCTTGTCACTCAGTATAAAGCACATGTAAAGGAAAGAAAAGCAATAAGAAGTGACAGGAAAGATGGGAGAAATAGGAAGAGAGGAGGGCAGGCACAGAAAAAGAATGATAAAGGCTAAGGAAGAAGTAGGCATCACTACATCGTGAATGGATGATGGTCGCCACCACCTACCACAGTCCTTGAAATTATTGAGTTAAATAAGATATAGTTTCAGTACAGTTATTAAAGAACTGGAAGTCCTCGCCATAAAGAGCATTTTCAACGTTCTTGGTCGTTACATTGCAATTATTTAGGAAGACTTTGCTTGTCAAATTTCTACTGCTACCTTTAAACTAAATTGCTAGTTTCTTGAATTTGTAGTTTTAATATATTAGAAAAATGTTGGAATCCAGCTGACATAATGAATGGCTGCATCTGACATGCTTATTTTATGGAGACGATACATTAATTTTAGTTTGCTCAAAACTGAATCCCCGTCTTGACTGATAAGTTGTGGCATAATTAACACAGAACTTTGTGCCAGTTACGAAAAAGTTCTATGGATATGTAACACCGTAGTACCTGTCGTAGTCTGTCTGGGCTACGTAATATGGCCGCCAAAAAAAAAAAAATAAAATCTCCCAAATTGACGATTGAACTGTAGAGATAAATAAGATATCTACTTGGCAGGTGGAGGAAGGCTGGGATGCTGGAGAGAAGCCGATGGTAGAGGGACACTGGTGATGCTGACCGTGGGAGGGATGATGCTGACCGTGACCGAAGGAGATGACGCTGACAGCGACCGTGGAGGGACCTCAACAAAGAACCTCATCTGAAGGGAAGATCAGGTAAGTACTTCGCAAAACACTACGTACAGTGAGACAATATAACAAGGGCAAAATATCTGGTACAGTAAGTGACAAAGCCAAAATAATGTAAACAGTTTTGACGATAAAATAAGTGTGGATATTTTCAACAGAGACAGTCAGAAATAACGAATACACTGTTGTAAGTCCTGCTAATTTTATATGGCATTTACAGGAGGGAAATCATCCAGTTTGTACCACCTCAACATAATGCTCGGTGCCACTGATACCTCGTCTTGAATTTACCCTCCGAGGATCGCTGCCTACACAGAAGTATCCTCATCTTTCTTATCCGGTAATGTACAAGGACTTTGAACCTCACAATATTTTAGTTGACGTCAGGATATAGTATATTTAATTCACGACTCGGTTTACCTCCAAACACTCGGCCTTCAGTTAATCATATTTAGGCTTTGGTCACCCCTTAGTCGTCGTCAGTTCTGTCAGAGTCGTATTTTAAAAGAGCACCAAGGTGTAGACATGACCCATATTATTTACTTCTTTGAAACGTAATGAATGCCTGGCTTTTCTGTATCATAGATAACTACAATATATCGTGGAATGCAGGCTGATCACATGAATTAAAGGTGTTTCATAAATAACTCTATAACCTTCTGGACTTGCTTACACCTTTGTGCTTTTTTTAATAACTCGAGTCGTTTGCCTCTCTTGTCAGTTGGTTAGCGAAGTACAGCCACAACACAGGCCCATTATAAAATTATATAACGCCCCCTCCAGATTAATTAACCATCTTCCCGCTTTGTTAGACCCCCAGTCAGTCAGGCAGTCACAGGCCCAGTCACTCCACAGTCACTGATTCCGCCTCTCAATACCTTTAACCAATTGACTCGCTGATCAGCAGTCGGCACATCTAGTCAGTCTACATTCTAGTCGATCACATTCACTCTAGTCAGTCCACACACTTTATCACTTCAAACCCTTACTGATTCAGTGCACATCCATCACTCCAAGCCCTTCATGATTCACCCCACATTCTCCAGTACTCCAAACCCTTACTGTCTGTCAGTCTACAGCTTTAATCAGTCCACAGCCCTACTGACCCAGTCAGTCCACAGCCCTACTGACCCAGTCAGTCCACAGCCCTACTGACCCAGTCAGTCCACAGCCCTACTGACCCAGTCAGTCCACAGCCCTACTGACCCAGTCAGTCCACAGCCCTACTGACCCAGTCAGTCCACAGCCCTACTGACCCAGTCAGTCCACAGCCCTACTGACCCAGTCAGTCCACAGCCCTACTGACCCAGTCAGTCCACAGCCCTACTGACCCAGTCAGTCCACAGCCCTACTGACCCAGTCAGTTCACAGCCCTACTGACCCAGTCAGTTCACAGCCCTACTGACCCAGTCAGTCCACAGCCCTACTGACCCAGGCAGTCCACAGCCCTACTGACCCAGTCAGTCCACAGCCCTACTGACCCAGTCAGTCCACAGCCCTACTGACCCAGTCAGTCCACAGCCCTACTGACCCAGTCAGTCCACAGCCCTACTGACCCAGGCAGTCCACAGCCCTACTGACCCAGGCAGTCCACAGCCCTACTGACCCAGGCAGTCCACAGCCCTACTGACCCAGGCAGTCCACAGCCCTACTGACCCAGGCAGTCCACAGCCCTACTGACCCAGGCAGTCCACAGCCCTACTGACCCAGGCAGTCCACAGCCCTACTGACCCAGGCAGTCCACACCCTATGTTAGTCCTCATCATCAGTCAGTCATTGGTAGTAGGTCAATTCAATCAAAATACACGTCAGTGACTCACACCCACAACCAGTCAGTCGTCCTACACCCATGGACAGTCCCCACCTTCAGAAACTCAGGTAGTCCACACCCACTATCACCACAAACCCTTACTGATTGACTCCACAGCCTGCATCACTACATACCTTTACTGATTCACTCCAAAGCCTTGTAAACCCCTGTCAGTCCACAGCCTTGTAAACCCCTGTCAGTCCAGTCTTATGATCTATCAGTCCAACCCCTTAGCCAATCAGACTCCCCAATTATATTTCATTGTCAGATCGTCAGTCTATGTCCAGTGTCACTCAGTCCACAACCTGTCGCAGTCCACACCCTGTCACTCATTTCACACCCTGTCACTCATTTCACACCCTGTCACTCATTTCACACCCTGTCACTCATTTCACACCCTGTCACTCAGTCCACACCCTGTCACTCAGTCCACACCCTTACACAGTACACACCCTGTCACAGTACACACCATGTCACTCAGTTCAGTCACTTAGTCCATACTGTCACAGTCCACATCCTAGCAACATCAGTCAGTCAGCATCAGTCATTTTAATCCTTCAGTCAGCCAATCCAGTCAGTCCACAGTCCAATCCAGTCAGTCCACAGTACGGTCTACTCAGCCCACAGTCCAATCCAGTTAGTCCACATTGCAGTCTACTTAGTGCACAGTCCAGTCGACTTAGTGCACAGTCCAGTCGACTTAGTGCACAGTCCAGTCGACTTAGTGCACAGTCCAGTCGACTTAGTGAACAATCCAGTCGACTTAGTGAACAATCCAGTCGACTTAGTGCACAGTCCAGTCGACTTAGTCCACAGCCACAGTCTAGGCCAGTCCACATTCACAGTACAGCTAGCCAGTCAGTTCACAGTTCAGTCCAGTCAGTCCACATCTACAGTCTACACCCTCAGTCCAGTCCAGCCAGTCAGTCCACGCCCCTAGTCTAGTCCAGCCAGTCAGTCCACACCCCTAGTCTAGTCCAGCCAGTCAGTCCACACCCACAGTCCAGTCCAGTCCAGTCAGTCAGTCCACACCCACAGTCCAGTCCAGTCAGTCAGTCCACACCCCTAGTCTAGTCTAGCCAGTCAGACAACACCCACAGTCCAGTCCAGTCAGTCAGTCCACACCCCTAGTCTAGTCCAGTCAGTCCAGACCCCCCAGTCCAATCCAGTCAGTCAGTCCACACCCCCAATTCAGTCCAGTCCACACCCACAGTCCAGTCCAGTCCGCACCCCCACACACAATCCAGTCCAGCCCAGTCAGTCCACATCCCAGTCCAGTCCAGTCAGTCAGTTCACATCCCAGTTCAGTCCAGCCAGTCAGTCAGTCTACACCCCCAGTCCAGTCCAGTCAGTCAGTCTACACCCCCAGTCCAGTCCAGTCAGTCAGTCTACACCCCCAGTCCAGTCCAGTCAGTCAGTCCACACCCCCAGTCCAGTTCAGTCAGTCAGTCCACACCCCCAGTCCAGTTCAGTCAGTCAGTCCACACCCCCAGTCCAGTTCAGTCAGTCAGTCCACACCCCCTAATTCAGTCCAGTCCACGCCCACAGTCCAGTCCAGTCCACGCCCACAGTCCAGTCCAGTCCACGCCCACAGTCCAGTCCACACCCACAGTCCAGTCCACACCCACAGTCCAGTCCAGTCCAGTCCACACCCAAAGTCCACTCCAGTCCACACTCGCACACACAATCCAGTCCAGCCAAGTCAGTCCACACCCTAGTCCAGTCCAGTCAGTCAGTTCACACCCTAGTCCAGTCCAGTCATTCCACACCCCTAGTCCAGTCTAGTCCAGTCCAGTTCAGTCAGTCCACACCCCTAGTCCAGTCCAGTCAGTCCACACCCCTAGTCCAGTCCAGTCAGTCCACACCCCTAGTCCATTCCAGCCAGTCAGTCCACATTCTGTCCACTCCCGCCCAGTTCAGTTAATCCAGACCCACCGTCCAGATGTTGAGTTAATCAGTTAATCCACACCCTCATTCCATACACACAGTCCACACACTCACTCCACACCCACAGTCAGTCCACATATTTAGCTGATTCAGGTAGACCACATCCTCAGTCTTCACTTCCTGTCAGTATTCGTTTCACCAGTTAGTCAGTCAGTACTTTTGTCAGTACAGGCCTAGTATTTGTATACGTTAACTGACTGTCATTATATTTACTGATTCAGTTGGTCCAGTTAAGCTTTACGCCCACGGAGAGACAACTTTGTGAAATGTTTGATTATTTAAACCATGTATTGAATTATTTTCAGCTTCCTACCCTCCACCTGCCACTTACCACCTGCCATCCACCTGCCACTTATCACCTGCCATCCACCTGCCACTTATCACCTGCCATCCACCTGCCACTTACCACCTGCCACTTACCACCTGCCATCCACTTACCACCTGCCATCCACTTACCACCTGCCACCTGACACCTACCTGCAACTTCCCACCACCCACCTGCCACCTGCCACCTGACACCTACCTGCAACCTCCCACCACCCACCTGCCACCTGACACCTACCTGCAACCTCCCACCACCCACCTGCCACCTGACACCTACCTGCAACCTCCCACCACCCACCTGCCACCTGCCACCTGACACCTACCTGCAACCTCCCACCACCCACCTGCCAACCTACCAGCCACCTACTTGCAACCCATTTGCCACCCACCTGCCAACCTACCAACCACCTACTTGCAACCCATTTGCCACCCACCTGCCAACCATTACCCACCTCCCACCTACCACCAGTCTGACTACCACCAGTCTGACTACCACCTACTCTTACACCATCCACCTACCACGCACCTGCCACCTGCCACCTGACACCTACCTGCAACCTCCCACCACCCACCTGCCACCTGACACCTACCTGCAACCTCCCACCACCCACCTGCCACCTGACACCTACCTGCAACCTCCCACCACCCACCTGCCAACCTACCAGCCACCTACTTGCAACCCATTTGCCACCCACCTGCCAACCATTACCCACCTCCCACCTACCACCAGTCTGACTACCACCTACTCTTACACCATCCACCTACCACGCACCTGCTACCTGCCACCCACCACCTGCTACCTGCCACCCACCACCTGCTACCTGCCACCCACCACCTGCTACCTGCCACCCACCACCTGCTACCTGCCACCCACCACCTGCTACCTGCCACCCACCACCTGCTACCTGCCACCCACCACCTGCTACCTGCCACCCACCACTTGCCACCCACCACCCACCACTTGCCACCCACCACCTACTACCTGCCACCCACCACTTGCCACCCACCACTTGCCACCCACCACTTGCCACCCACCACTTGCCACCCACCACTTGCCACCCACCACTTGCCACCCACCACTTGCCACCCACCACTTGCCACCCACCACCCACCACCCACCACCCACCACCCACTGACCACCACCCACTGACCACCACTCACTACCCACTACCCACTACCCACCACCCACTACCCACCACCCACTACCCACCACCCACTACCCACCACCCACTACCCACCACCCACTACCCATCTACCACTACCCACTACCCATCTACCACTACCCACTACCCATCTACCACTACCCACTACCCATCTACCACTACCCACTACCCACTACCCACTACCCACCTGCCACTACCCACCTGCCACTACCCACCTGCCACTACCCACTACCCACCTGCCACTACCCACCTGCCACTACCCACCTGCCACTACCCACCTGCCACTACCCACTACCCACCTGCCACTACCCACCTGCCACTACCCACCTGCCACTACCCACTACCCACCTGCCACTACCCACCACCCACCTGCCACTACCCACCACCCACCTGCCACCCACCACCCACCTGCCACCCACCACCCATCTGCCACCCGCCACCCATCTGCCACCCGCCACCCACCTGCCACCACCCACTGACCACCACCCACTGACCACCACCCACTGACCACCACCCACCTGCCACCACCCACTGACCACCACCCACCTGCCACCACCCACTGACCACCACCCACCACCCACCTGCCACTACCCACTACCCACCTGCCACTACCCACTACTCACCTGCCACTACCCACTACCCACCTGCCACTACCCACTACCCATCTGCCACCTACCATCCATCTGCCACCTACCATCCATCTGCCACCTACCATCCATCTGCCACCTACCATCCATCTGCCACCCACCCACCTGCCACCCGCCACCCACCCACCTGCCACCCGCCACCCACCCACCTGCCACCCACCACCCACCCACCTGCCACCCACCACCCACCCACCTGCCACCCACCACCCACCCACCTGCCACCCACCACCCACCCACTACCTGCCACCCACTACCTGCCACCCACCACCCACCTGCCACCCACCACCCACCTGCCACCCACCACCCACCTGCCACCCACCACCCACCTGCCACCCACCACCCACCCACCTGCCACCCACCACCCACCCACTACCTACCACCCACCACCCACCCACTACCTACCACCCACCACCCACCCACTACCTACCACCCACCACCCACCTGCCACCCACCACCCACCACCCACCACCCACCTGCCACCCACCACCCACCTGCCACCCACAACCTACCACCCACCACCCACCTGCCACCCACCTACCACTCACCACCCACCTGCCACTCACCACCCACCTGCCACCCACCACCCACCACCCACCACCCACCACCCACCTACCACTCACCACCCAGCACCCACCTGCCACCCACCCACCCACCAGCCACCCACTACCTGCCACCCACCACCCACCTCCCACCCACCTACCACTCACCACCACCACCTGCAACCTGCCACTCACCACCACCCACCACCACCTGCAACCTGCCACTCACCACCACCTACCACCTACCACCCACCTGCCACCACCACCTACAGCCCACCTACCACCACCTGCAACCTGCCACCCACCTACCACCACCTGCAACCTGCCACCCACCTACCACCACCTGCAACCTGCCACCCACCTACCACCACCTGCAACCTGCCACCCACCCACCACCCACCCACCACCCGCCTGCCACCCGCCTACCATCCGCCTGCCACCCGCCTACCATCCGCCTACCATCCACCTACCTACCACCACCCACCTACCTGCCACCACCCACCTACCTGCCACCCACCCGCCACCCACCCGCCACCCACCACCCACCCGCCACCCACCCGCCACCCGCCACCCACCCGCCACCCACCACCCACCCACCACCCGCCACCACCCACCCACCACCCGCCACCACCCACCCACCACCCGCCACCTCCACCCACCACCCGCCACCTCCACCCACCACCCGCCACCTCCACCCACCACCCGCCACCTCCACCCACCCGCCACCCGCCACCCGCCACCCACCACCCACCTGCCACCACCCACCTACCCCCATGTAACTTAACCACCTGACACATGCCACCTACCACCCACCTGCCACCTACCACCCACCTGCCACCTACCACCCACCTGCCACCTACCACCCACCTGCCACCTACCACCCACCTGCCACCTACCACCCACCTGCCACCTACCACCCACCTGCCACCTACCACCCACCTGCCACCTACCACCCACCCGCCACCCACCACCCACCCGCCACCCACCACCCACCACCCACCTGCCACCCACCTGCCACCCACCACCCACCTACCATCCACCATCCACCTACCACGCACCTGCCACCCACCTACCACCTACCTGCCACCCACCTACCACCTACCTGCCACCCACCTACCACCTACCTGCCACCTACCTGCCACCTACCTGCCACCTACCACCCACCACCTACCACCTACCACCCACCACCCACCACCCACCACCTACCACCCACCACCTACCACCCACCACCTACCACCCACCTGCCACCTACCACCCACCTGCCACCTACCACCCACCCGCCACCCACCACCCACCACCCACCCGCCACCCACCACCCACCTGCCACCCACCACCCACCTGCCACCCACCACCCACCTGCCACCTACCACGCACCTGCCACCCACCTACCACCCACCACCTACCACCCACCACCTACCACCCACCACCTACCACCCACCACCTACCACCCACCACCTACCACCCACCACCTACCACCCACCACCTACCACCCACCTACCACCCACCACCTACCACCCACCTACCACCCACCACCTACCACCCACCTACCACCCACCTACCACCCACCACCTACCACCTGCCACCCACCACCCACCACCTACCACCCACCACCTACCACCCACCACCCACCACCCACCACCTACCACCCACCACCCACCTGCCACCACCCACCTACCCCCATGTAACTTAACCACCTGCCACTTACCTGCCACCACCCACCTACCCCCATGTAACTTAACCACCTGACACATGCCAACTACCACCCACCTGCCACCTACCACCCACCTGCCACCTACCACCCACCTGCCACCTACCACCCACCTGCCACCTACCACCCACCTGCCACCTACCACCCACCTGCCACCTACCACCCACCTGCCACCTACCACCCACCCGCCACCTGCCACCCACCACCCACCTGCCATCCACCATCCACCTACCACGCACCTGCCACCCACCTACCACGCACCTGCCACCCACCTACCACCTACCTGCCACCTACCACCTACCACCCACCACCCACCACCTACCACCCACCACCCACCACCCACCACCCACCACCTACCACCCACCACCCACCACCCACCACCTACCACCTACCACCCACCACCCACCACCTACCACCCACCACCTGCCACCTACCACCCACCACCTGCCACCCACCACCTGCCACCCACCACCTGCCACACATCACCTACCACCCACCACCCACCACCCACCTGCCACCCACCTACCACCCACCTGCCACCCACCTACCACCCACCTGCCACTTAACACCTACCACCTGCCACCCACCCACCTGCCACCCACCCACCTACCACCTGCCACCCACCACCTGCCACCCACCACCTGCCACCCACCACCTGCCACCCACCACCTGCCACCCACCCACCTACCCACCACCTGCCACCCACCTGCCACCTACCACCCACCTGCCACCTACCACCCACCTGCCACCCACCACCCACCTGCCACCTGCCACCTGCCACCCACCACCTGCCACCCACCACCTGCCACCCACCCACCTGCCACCCACCCACCACCTGCCACCCACCCACCTGCCACCCACCCACCTGCCACCCACCCACCTGCCACCCACCCACCTACCACCCACCCACCCACCACCTGCCACCCACCCACTTGCCACCCACCCACTTGCCACCCACCCACCTACCACCCACCCACCTGCCACCCACCACCTGCCACCCACCCTCCTACCACCTGCCACCCACCACCTACCACCCACCTACCCACCACCTGCCACCCACCTACCTACCACCTGCCACCCACCTACCCACCAGAGCCTTCCTGATCGCTGACAACTCTACTGATGAAGCCAGCTCAAAATAAAACTTACTTTTGTTTAATAAAATCTGGAAATCTTTTATCATACCTCAATTACCTCTGTCCTTATACCTGAAAACTATTTGATGTGGGGTTGGTGTGGATATTGTGGAGTTGGGATGGTTATATAAGGTGGGGTTGGTTGAAAGGGCTTTTATACTGAGGGAAGAATTGGATGTTGTGGAGGGTTGGGAGGGATATCGTGGGGTTGGGTTAGGATGGATATCGTGGGATTGGATTGGGATGGGATGGGTGTCGTGGGGTTGGGTTGGGATGGGTGTCGTGGGGTTGGGTTGGGATGGGTGTCGTGGGGTTGGGTTGGGTTGGATGTCGTAGGGTTGGGTTGGGTTGGATGTCGTAGGGTTGGGTTGGGTTGGATGTCGTAGGGTTGGGTTGGGTTGGATGTCGTAGGGTTGGGTTGGGTTGGGTTGGATGTCGTGGGGTTGGGTTGGGCTGGTTTGGATGTCGTGGGGTTGGATTGGGCTGGTTTGGATGTCGTGGGGTTGGATTGGGTTGGGTTGGATGTCGTGGGGTTGGGTTGGGTTGGGTTGGATGTCGTGGGGTTGGGTTGGGTTGGGTTGGATGTCGTGGGGTTGGGTTGGGTTGGGTTGGATGTCGTGGGGTTGGGTTGGGTTTGATGTCGTGGGGTTGGGTTGGGTTGGGTTGGGCTGAATATCGTGGGGATGGGATGGACTGGATTGGACACAGTGGATGGGTTGGACTGTGTATTACTGAGTACTGGAATGGATATGCTCTATTCCCTATTCCCCTTCTCCCTCTTTCGTTTAGCTGCTGGCTTCTTCCTACTCCCCCACCCCTTGCACCTCCCTCTCCTTTTCCCTATTCTCCCTCCCCTCACCCCACACGCCCCCAACCCCATCTCCCCCCTCGCCCTACCCCTCCCACCCCTCGCCCTACCCCTCCCACCCCTCGCCCTACCCCTCGCCCTACCCCTCGCCCTACCCCTCCCACCCCTCGCCCTACCCCTCCCACCCCTCGCCCTACTCCTCACCACACCCCAGGGCCCTCTCTAGGACTATTACAACCGATTATTTCCTTTTACTCTGAAAATTTCCCACACTTTAAACATTTTCTCCTTGAATATTAAACCCCAGTTGGCTTCAGTACAGATGGAGGAAGCAGACACTGATGAAAACATAACTAAAAACAAACTCTGTACCTGTGCAGTGTGATCTCCTCAGACTTTCTTCCGCAGGTGTGGTCCCGTGGGAAGACAGCAGCCAGACCGACATTCCAGAGGCCATACTTCTCGCCACTCCATCCACATCTCCACTCCTCGCCTGTCTTTGCCACTCCATCGATGACACCACCACTACTCGCCTCTTCGCCATTCAGCCGATAAGAATTCGCCACCCTGGCCAGAGAGATGTCCATTTAAGTCTTGGATTATAAGACTTTGAAAAACTTTGGCCAGTTTATATATGACATGGGTACAATAAAACTGGACCTCCACACACACTGCCTCTCTTCGCCTTTCACCTGATGAGAAACCTGTCCTGGCCAGAAAGATCCTTGTTCTTGGAGGAAACACAAGAATTTGCATCGGATAAATGATACTTGGAAATAATGAACCAACTAGTTAGGACTACGGTTGCTGACGCTTTTTATCCTATAGAGGAAAACACCTTGTAAAGATTGCCGGAATAAAGGACTGGACTGGTGTTGTTAAATACCTACTTAGGCTGACAACAAACAACAATATGGTATGAACTGCAGAGTTAGGATCCAGAGACAAAGCTTAATACCCACTGATGTTTTACTTTGAAAATTTAATCTGAATAGGACAACCATGTACAAATACTGTAACTGACCAGCTTATCTATACACATGCAGTAAGTAATAGTAATTTTATTCCAGCCATTAGAGGAGATGCAGATATTTTACCTATTATCCCTGGACCTTACCTACCACATGTTACTAAATAGGGGTGAATAGGACCAAAGGATAGTGAATCAGTACCCAGTGAGTCACACCTCCCTTCACTACATATGTCATTCAAGCCTTCATATTAACTTGGCACTACCTATGGCATTCAAGCCTTCATGCTTTTAACTTAGCACTACCTATGGCATTCAAGCTTTCGTATATTTAACTTAGCACTACCTATGGCACTGAAGCCTTCATATTAACTTAGCGTCACCTATGGCATACAAGCCTTCATGTTAACTTAGCGTCACCTATGGCATACAAGCCTTCATGTTAACTTAGCGTCACCTATGGCATTCAAGCATTCATATTGACTTAGGACTACCTATGACCCCAAGCCTTCATATTAACTTAGCATCACCTATGGCATTGAAGCCTTCATATTAACTTAGCACTACCTATGGCATTCAAGCTTTCGTATATTTAACTTAGCACTACCTATTGCATTCAAGCATTCATACTGACTTAGCACTATTTATGGCATTCAAGCATTCATATTAACTTAGCACTACCTATGGCCCCAAGCATTCATATTAACTTAGCACTACCTATGGCACTGAAGCCTTCATATTAACTTAGCACTACCTATGGCACTGAAGCCTTCATATTAACTTAGCACTACCTATGGCACTGAAGCCTTCATACTTAGCACTACCTATGGCCCCAAACCTTCATATTAACTTAGCACTACCTATGGCATTCAAGGCTTCATACTTTAACTTAGCTGTGCTTTGAGAACTGATAGTCTTTAGATCTGGCTTGAATTCTGATAAAGGTGCAGTATACCCACTTCAGTACCTCATTTGGACTTTGACGAAGGGGTAAACCTGACTGCACA
>NC_136967.1:58216900-58221900 GCF_032717465.1 Coenobita brevimanus | reverse complement strand
AGACATTTTTGGATTCGGATTTGTTATATATAGCCTTCATTAGCCCATTCAGTGCCATGACGTCCTTTGCGCTTTAATCTTACTATATCCAGACGGTTTTGTGGAGCTTAGTAGGTAAATTTCGAATTAAATCTATTAAATATAGCTTCAGTAACCTCAGGAACTCAGTGACATATGCTTAGCTAAATCCAGCTGCCTCCAGACGACTTAATTCAGTTTATAGGACACTCAAACTTAAGGAGTTTTATTTATTCCTTAACTTTATCATTACGAGGCGTTTTTCCTTTGCATGTAAAAAAGAACAAAGAAAAATGAAAAAACAAGAAAATTTGGTGCTAGAAGAATTTTTAAAAAGACTATTATTTTGAAGAGGTTAATATCTTCACTTTACTGATGTTTTACTGTACTCTTTTTTTTCTCTAACTTGGCCCAGATTTTCGCCCTCTTTCAAATTATTTCACGCAGTTCAGTGGCAGAATCTTACAGTATTACAGGTCGGCATCGCTTCCATAGACTTTTTCCCGATTAGCAACACATTCTAGTGTTAATCTACTGCTATAATTAAGCACTCAAAAGAAGAGGTAGGTAATTTTAGACCAAGTTAGAGTAAAAAGAGTATAGTTAACTGCATTCCTTTATTACAACACAACTTCAAGATTATTTTATTTAGATTAGGTGTGTCTCTTGTAGTAAAGGACTTGAGAATAATGCACTCCTTTATTTACTTACTTTTCATATCTTTGTTACCTCAAGATGACTTTACTGATGCCACTTTAGGACTTTGGTGGTGAAAGTGTGTAACTGATCAGCTTTTTCTTCCCCTCATGTCAGCCTGGGTATCATGTGTTGGTTGTTTGTGTTTGTGGTTGTTTGTGTCACTCGTATGCTTGATTGTTTGAGGTGTTTGTTTCTTTGTGGCTTGCTCTGGTTTCTTGTTTTGCCTGGTGTGTGTGGGGGGATGTGCATTTATGTGTGTGGAGGGGTGTATGGATGGGTGTGTGTGTGTGTGTGTGTGTGTGTGTGTGTGTGTGTGTGTGTGTGTATCCAATATGCAATGCAATTTCTAGTTTGTTTTCGAGTGTGTGTTGTCGAGATTGTATTTATGGTCAACAGCTCTATCAGTGTGTGTATGTGTGTGTGTGTGTGTGTGTGTGTGTGTGTGTGTGTGTGTGTGTGTGTGTGTGTGTGTGTATTATTTCATCTCCCTACTGTATCTTTTGTTAAATCTTATGTTTTTCGTTTTTATTTTCGCGTTGTTGATTTTCGTCCATTTTCATATCAACACAATACAATAATAATTTCAGCATACTTACTTGAATTGTCTATCTGTCTGTCTGTCTGTCTGTCTCTCTCTCTCTCTCACACACACACACACACACACACACACACACACACACACACACACACACACACACACTACGACCCAATTCCCACATAGTAACGAGAAAAAAAGAACTCAACAAGAAGCTAATCTGTAATTCACCCCCGCCAATTTCCCCAACTGAGCAATTATCCGAACCTGTTGTCAGGGTCCTTCGGTGCGGCTCCCTCTTCGGCACCGGTTTTGTTTACGTCGGGGAAAGTGAGCCGAGGGTTGTCTTTGGCCGGGGTCTGAGGAAGAGTAAGCCTTGTTGTTGCACAGATTCGCTTCTCGTGTGTGTGTGTGTGTGCTGGGAGGCTGCGAGAGTTGTGTGTGGGATTGTCTGGCTGGAGTGTGGGGTTGGCAGAGTTAGAGCTGCTTAAAGTGGTATTGTGAGGAGAGTTACAGGTATATGTGTAGGTGTATTTGCCCGAATACCACTTACATGAGAACTCTTAAACAAATCCGAGACTATAATCTGTAATTGTGGTGATGCTTTGCTCTGTTACCACTAAAAGGAACTCTCAAAGGACACCGCATTCCCGTAGTTGTTTTGTGCATGGAATATTCGTAAACTGAAGGACACCAGCTATCGACATGGGACAGACACTACGGCTTCTACGTCAGGCGCCAGCTGAAGCAAGTATACAGATTAAGGTAAGAAGGGTACGTAGGGCAGACTGGATTATGTACTGAGATACTGACGTGTGTTATACCCAGTGGGTGCATGTAGCTGCTGCTGAAATTACGATGGAAGTAACGGCTAGCAATATAATACTAACCAGCATCACTGAGTCTTGCCATCAGTCACCAGATTTTAGTCTTTAATTCCCCTTCATAGTGATCAGTTTTATCGCAGTCATGGCTGGTGCTGGTGAAATGTTTTGTATGGTGAATTAAATTTTGAGTCTGCAGAACACATACTCAGCTAAGGTGAGGGAGAGGGTAAGGTGTGTGTGATGGGTGAGATGTGTGTGTGTGTGATGATTGAGTTGAGGTGTGTGTGATGGGTAAGAAGAGGTGAGAGTGTGGGTAAGAGGTGAGGGTGTGGGTGAGGGGTGAGGGTGAGGGTGAGGGTGTGGTTAAGGTGGTGGAATGAGATCAGATGAGGGTAAGGGTGAGGGCGAGGGTGTGGTGTGGTTGTATAGTGGGGTGAGATGAGTTGAGGGTGAGGTGGGGGTGAGGTGAGATGATCGTGACCAGACCAGGCCCGGTATCAAGAGGCCAACTTCGCTACGCTCTTGCTGATGGACTGTGAAAGTTACTCAGAAATTTCCTTACTATTTCTATAATTCATTACGTGATAAATAAAGCAATGCCTTTAGCAAAGATGATGATAGGAACAAATAATGTAGAGTGGATGACAGTACTTATTTTCGCTGCAAAACACAAAGCATGTTTTTTTTTTTTTTAATGTTTTTATTTAAGACAACTTTTATATACATCCAACCACCAGAACTGGATATCATATTTTCCCTCTGCCCTGGTGCACCGCTAACCACATTCTTGCCTGTCCTGCACACCAGTCCACTCAGCCCTCTGTGTTCTATCTCCCCCTTAGAGCACCGTATATTTACCTGCGTCGTGAGAAGCCAGGTATATTGCAAAAGCTAAATACGGTTGTGTCTTCCAACCTCCTTAAGCGACGCGGATACATTTCTTTTTTCTTTCTAAAAATAAATCAAATAAAAAAAATAATCCATACACCAGATTACAGGTGTCCATTCATAAAAATAGAGGGGATGAAAATAGGTGTGATGTCTAACGTGCATGTAGTGTGGCGTAGACAGCTGGAGGTAGAAGCTTATGAGAGTATGCTGGCCTACTCTCTGGGTTAATGAAAACACTGACAAGGTTCAGCAAAGGGAGCTGGTCAAGAACAGGTCCTGCGGGCTAGCGAAACGGGAGCTTCAACCCTCTCTCCCACCAACTTGCCATCCACTTTGGGAGTACTGCCCTGTTCGACTGGTGCAGGAATAAGCTCTTCATTTGACTCACGCATCCCTAAACTTAAGGTTCGTCTTATTCTTTGCTTGAACTTGTCCTTTGTATAATTCAGCGACTATATATTGATGCTGCTAAGTCTGGACCCGAGAAAAACTAGTCACACACACACACACACACACACACACACACACACACACACACACACACACACACACACACACACACACACACACACACACACACACACACACACACCTTATGAACTATGTAAAAGCTATAGCAATCCGTGTCGTCTGTTTTGGATTTCTCTAGTTTCTCACCTTCCCCTTCTTTCTTATCAACCCATCTATGTTGCCAAGGTCCCCTGGTTCATCTGAGGCAGCCAGAACAAACATACCTCAAGTCCCTCTATTTTAACTCTCATCGCCCGCCAATCCATGCCTCCCTTCATCATATTGTATCTTTTACTTTATCCCACCGTCTCGTCCATGTCGTTCCTTTATTCATTCTCCCATCAGCTATCCTCTTATCTATATTCCTTCCCAGCAGTTTATTCTCCGTGCGTTTCATATGTCTAAGCCACACTGTATATTCCTCCAAATTACACTTGTTACGTTCACCTAGTTCATATGTTCATCTCTTGTCTCCAGGTAACATCAACTGCACTAATCATGGAACTCATCTCTATCGTTCTCAGTGGTGACTTCTGACCTTCTAATTTTGCCCACCTCTTTTAGCTCGCGTTAGCCAAAGTTTTTACGAACACCTCCAAGCAGCTGTCTTCCTTTCATATTCACATTTCCACCTTCAGTCTCTGTTTTCAATGCACATACCACTGTCCTACCCTACTAGACCCTTTCTCGCACTTCCTCATCGATCCTACCACACACACTGCGTCACTGAACCACATAACCTTACAAGCTACCTAACAGTACGCATTGTTCATGTGCAGTACCATGATTTTGCTCTTCCCTACAATCCCTCTCAGTTCTCAGATGGCTCCAAGATCACCAACTAGTCTATGTAAATTTTTTCCTTACTCTCCAGCAACACAAAATTGTAAAGTTCCCACGTTCACTGTCCTTTCCTTGATTTTCCTTGTTTGTCCATCTATTTTCTCTCGCCCTCACCTGTCCCCACTCTCACCTGTCCTCACTCTCACCTGTCCCGACCCTCACCTGTCCTCGCCCTCGCCTGTCCTCACCCTCACCTGTCCTCACCCTCACCTGTCCTCACCTTCACCTGTCCTCATCCTCATTTGTCCTCACCCTCACCTGTCCTCACCCTCACCCGCCCTCACCCTCACCTGTCCTCACCCTCACCTGCCCTCACCCTCATATGTCCTCACCCTCACCTGTCCTTACCCTCACATGCCCTCACCCTCACCTGTCCTCACCCTTACCTGTCCTCACCTTGGCGTGTTATCGACCAGGCGGGCCCGTGACGTCACTGGGCCTCACCTGTCTCATGCCTGGGGCCATATTTCGTGTCTCAAGGTGATCTCAAGTGAAGCAAACTAATTAAGGATGCAGGTAACTTGATGAGGTATTGTTATTTATTTACCTAGCTTCTTATTTTTTTTACATGCATTATTTTGTTTCCTTTGGTGTCGTTTTTCATGTTTTAACCCTCCTTCTCCTCCTCGTCCTCATCATCATCATCATCATCATCATCATTAGTAATAGTAGCAGCA
>NC_136967.1:58054400-58211900 GCF_032717465.1 Coenobita brevimanus | reverse complement strand
TTATTTCTTAGGACTGAAAGAAAAGGAATATTACTTTTTAATTTATGTATCTTTACGAAATTAAGGTTGAGAAAAGAGGAATATTATTTATCAATTTCTGTATCTTAACGAAAATCTAGTCTCCCTGTTCTTAATCCTCTCTATCTATCTATCTATTGCCAGACACCATAATCCCGTAAGGGGTGGCCATTTGACTTTGAGTTGTTTGTTTTACGGGGAGGGGCACTAACCCTCCACCAACCCATTTGCTGACACGTAGGGAGCACGTATGGTTTGGTTATATAGCTACCACCCAGCGTTGTAAATGGTTTCTAACTTTATTTAAATTTATCGAACCTAATTAACCTATGTAAACGCAGCCTCACCTGCATTAAATAATTTATCGTAATTTAACCTGATATAGCCTAGATTTATAAGTGAACATTACCTGATAAGTGCAAGTAACGTAATCTTATCAGCTTAGGATTTTAGTAACTTTAAAATTTTACTTAACTAATGTAATTTAGTCTTTAAGCCAGTCTAGTTAAAATAATGGTTAAATTTAGGTGTTTGGGTGTTCCTTCAGTTGCAGTTACTCTCTGTGTTTACAAAAAAAAAAATGAAAGGAAAAAAGATAGAAAAATTGAAGAAAAAAGAAATGAATGAAAGAAAGAAGGGAACAAAGAAAAAAAAGAAAGAAAGAAAGAAAGAAGGAAAGAAGAAAAGAATGAAAGAAAGAGGGAAAGAAAAAAAAAGAAAGAGAAAAATGAAATGTGACGATACTTGTGAAATGGCCACAACGCAATCAAGCAACACACTTTTCTTCCTTTCATATCAGGTTCAGGCGTCATCATTTACTAATCGAAATTATGACCAAAAAAACTTATTCTTGAGGAAAAACTTGCCTTAGAAATCGCATAAACACGACGACGACGACGCCATAAAACCTGATAAAGCCTTAATAACCCACCTGCCTTTCCCTGTTTCTTGTGCGAGAGGGAAGTTCCTGTCTGCCTACTTTTAAGGTGATATCCGGGAAATTGAAAGTGCTAGAGAGGGAGAGCTACCACCAGCATGCCCGGTGTGTAACAAGCTAGACACGTAGGCCCGTATTCTCGTTGGGCTCCCTAGCACCGCTTCCTCAGCGATTTATTTTCCAAACTACACCTTAATATCCGGGGTTTGCTACTTATATCTTTTTAATGTCGACATAGACTACATGAATAACAGACAAGAATATACTAACGGAGCAGAATAAAAAATAAATCGGTGTTAGAAAGGTGTTAGTAAGCTTCCTTAACTCACCAAAATACCGCCCCAAGGCTAGTATTCTCGTCGGTGAAGAAAACTTCCTAACATCTTTTCCTAAGCGATTTATTTTGTTTATTATATCTTACGGTCGTCATCTGTGTTATATAAATCCTTCAAACATTGTCATACTCTGCATAAATTAGGTACATACTGATATTAACCAGCCTTATCCAAAAATAAATCGCTAAGGAAGAGGTGTTAGGGCGCTTCCTCAACAGGCAAGAAGACGCGCCTGGGAGCCGCCTTCTTTCTCTCAGTCACCATCACTCCATTTTTCAATTTTACTTTCAAACACAGCGCTTACGGATGCTCACAATTTCTGTATCAATCTGCAAAATTCCTGTTCTCACTCCCTAGGCCAAAATGTTGTGTGATGATGTTTGAACTGGGAAGCGAAATTATTGTGTTTGGTGCCTCACTATACCAGAAGAATTGAAAGTATTAGCCATGATTTCAGTTCTGTGTGTGTGTGTGTGTGTGTGTGTGTGTGTGTGTGTGTGTGTGTGTGTGTGTGTGTGTGTGAGAGAGAGAGAGAGAGAGAGAGAGAGGGAGAGTGGAAAAGAAGTATGAGTATTTTGATAACCTGTCAGCATAAAGGCAGTATTATAAGCGGCATGGAGAGCTTCGTAGCATCTCTTACCTGGTGATTTATTCCTCTATGGCATCGTAACATTCTCCTTTACGTAATCTATGTGGTGTTAATATCGACGGTTTGCCTCGTACTCGGTGATAATAAGAGATAGAGACACAAGACGCTGCGTAAGGAAGAGGAATTACGAAAACTTTAAAGGTGAGGACAGACTGTGAGACGCCTACGATGCTCATCTCCATAACTTAGGCCTTTGAGCTTGTGGCGGTTTTTTTCACTGCATCATCCACGTCATCACAGTTACCTCTCCTGTGTGTTATCCTAGGTTCTCATTTCATCTGCTAGCACACAAAGGATGGATGTACTTCATAGCCATTGCAAATAATGTCGTAAGATAAAATGAAATAATGTCGTAAGATAAATAACGTTGTAAGATAAAATGAAATAATGTCGTAAGATAAATAATGCCATGATAAATAATGTCGTAAGATAAATAATGTCGTAAGATCAAATAATGTCGTAAGATAAATAATGTAAGATAATGTCGTAAGATAAATGTCGTAAGATAAATAATGTCGTAAGATAAAATGAAATAATGTCGTAAGAAATAATGTAAGATAAATAATGTCGTAAGATGAAATAATGTCGTAAGACGAAATAATGTCGTAAGATAAATAATGTCGTAAGATGAAATAATGTCGTAAGATAAATAATGTCGTAAGATGAAATAATGTCGTAAGATAAATAATGTCGTAAGATGAAATAATGTAAGATGAAATAATGTCGTAAGATAAATAATGTCTTAAGATAAATAATGTCATAAGATAAATAATGTAAGATGAAACTGAATGAAATGGAAGAGGCAGTAGGAATAACACGGCTCGGAGATAACGCTGATTTGGAGGTGTGCCGCTGTTTGTGTGTAGTGTGAGGGAGGGGTCAGGTAAGGTCAGGCAGGAAAGGTCATTGGGATGCTGACCTCTGACTTCTAGGTCACACAAACACCGTTATGAGTTCCCGTCACGAAATCCTGACCGCCTTGCATCCCCCGCCACCCTTTAAAAGAAATTCGTGTCTAGTACAGGAAAATACAACAGTGGTGGCTGACACACAGAAAACGGGCCGTATCCTGGAAACTCCCTAGCACCTTTTCCTAAGCGATTTTTTTTATACTTTTTACGCCTTAGTACCCTATTCTGTCACATAAATCCTTCCAACATCGCCATACTCTGCACCAAGAACGTAAAAAAGGATATTAACCAACCGTATCCAAAAAACAAATCGGTAAGGAAAAAGTGCAGCGGAGCTACATACATACGAGAGAATGCCGGCTCTAGTGTCATTGGAATTAATTACTTGAATACTCCAAACAACACTGCTGAGAGAGAGAGAGAGAGAGAGAGAGAGAGAGAGAGAGAGAGAGAGGAGGGCAGAGAAAGTAAAGACCGTAACAGACACGATAACAAGAGAATCCTTATTTACAAAACGTCTTAAGAAATTTACGGAAGCAAATCTCCTTCACTGTCACCTTCACAGATCTTTTATTTTTTTATATTTTTACGTCTTTTCTCACTGTAATATCCACAATAATTTAATTTTGAGTTATCTGTTAGCTGTTTGAGTGAAGCTAAGCGTATACACAAACAATCTCAAGCAAAACTTAAGGATAGGACAGTGTATGAATACCGGCCAAGTAGAGTTAGTGAGAGTGAGAAGGTCTAGACACATACCACGTTCCAATTTCACTGCTTTTATTCTGCTTTCACTTCTGCTTCTACTACTCCATTATCGATCTTGTGCTGCGGGAAAAAGGGGAAAAAAAGAAATTGAAGCATTACTTGACCAGTTATAAAAAAAAGAGGAAAAAATGAAAACAAAAAACTACACACACGGATATACACGTCCACGTCTCTCACGTCCTGTTGTGAAACGGGTAAAGAGATAAGTCACCTGTTGTTATTATTATTATTATTATTATTATTATTATTATTATTACGACTATTACTACTACTACTACTACTACTACTATTCTTCTCCTTCTTCTTCTTCTTCTTATTATTATTATTATTATTATTATTATTATCATTATTATTTTTAGCCACATGATAACACTAAACAAGCATTATGACCTAGCAAATCTGACCCCAATTATCGTACTTCTACTAATCACCCTCATTACATTAAGTACTTTCCTCACCATATATTTCTTCGGTTGACCCTTGATCCCCTATGAACAACCCCTTCAGGACGAGGATGTGGGTTTTAAGAAATGGCTCAAGACAGATGATTTTGGCTTTGGAGAGACTAGTTAAAAAAAAATATCTATAAATTCCTTGATTGTGTGTGTGTGTGTGTGTGTGTGTGTGTGTGTGTGTGTGTGTGTGTGTACCTATCCTTCGCACTCTTACACTCTCACTCTCAGTTCACTCTTTTTCCTTACCTTTTGATCTTTGCCATTATCTTTTGTATGTTTCACTCTCTTCTTTTCGCTCCCTCACACTCTCTCCCTTCTCATCACTGTTTGCTACACTCTCTCTCTCTCTCTCTCTCTCTCTCTCTCTCTCTCTCCCACACATTCTCTTCCTCTCTTCCACTCTCTCCCACACACTCTTCCTCTCTTTCACCCTCTCCACACACTCCTTGCCTCTCTTTCACTCTCTCCACACACTCTCTTCCTCTCTTTCACTCTGCACACACACTCTCTCTCTCTCTCTCTCTCTCTCTCTCTCTCTCTCTCACACACACACACACACACACACACACACACACACACACACACGCACACGCACGCACCCTTCCTTTCACTTTTATCTTTCTTACTTTCCCTTTCTCCCTTCCTCCCAACTCCCCCTTCTTATTTTTGTTCAAACGGCTTCTTTTTCTTCTTCATCTTCTTCTTCCCCACCACGTCCTCCTCCTCCTCCTCCTCCTCCTCCTCCCCCTTTTTCATCTTCTTTGTCTTCTTCTTCTTCTTCTTCTTCATCATCATCATCATCATCATCTTCTTCTTCTTAATATTGCCATCCATCCAGCTTTGAACTACACCTTAACACCCAGACTGCAAACTTACCCACCCTAATCCTCTTCCCCCTCTCCCATTCCCTCCCCCTCATCCCCAACCACTCCCCCACACACTTCCTCACCTCTCTCCCTCACTTCCTCATCTCTCACCCACTCCTGCACTCCCTCTTCCTCCTTCCCATCCCCTCCCTTTTTCCTCCACTCCTCACTCTCCCCCTTACTCACTCCTGCACGCCTTCCCTCGCTCTCCCCTCCCCAACTAACCCGCTCCCCCGCTCCCCACTCCCTCCCCCACTCCCCCACTCCCCCCCAGTGCATGATCAAGGCGCCATGCACTACAGGCCATCGTTCGGTCATGCGTTCACTTCTACCCTGCTTGAATGATTGCAAGAACAGAGGTAACATTGCAAGAGGCAGGTGTGTGTGTGTGTGTGTGTGTGTGTGTGTGTGTGTGTGTGAGGGGGGAAAGAGGGGAATGTAAGGTAGGTTAGGGAAGAAAATTAGGGAAATGAGAGAGAGAGAGAGAGAGAGAGAGAGAATAACGTATGTTTAAGCAATTTCACTTATTTAATACTGATATGTGCAGTATTCGTACATTCACAAAAGGAGTCTCTCTCTCTCTCTCTCTTTCTCTCTCTCTCTCTTTCTCTCTCTCTCCTTGATATTCCTCTAACTCACCCACAGTTCTGTATTCCGTTGGTGATGCCAGGAGGCGGATACGAACAGACGAAAAGTTCATTCCTCTCTCTCTCTCTCTCTCTCTCTCTCTCTCTCACACACACACACACACACATCACCTGCACCCATCATACTCTCACTCACACCCTGTAGGTCATCGTCCATTTTCTGTCAAATATATCTTCCATTTTCTGTTTCCAGCAATGTTTATTATTTTTATTATTATTATTATTATTATTATTATTATTCGGTTTTTCTTAACTACATTTTTTATCATTTCCTTTTTATTTATTTATATATTAATTGTTATTTTGCCTCTAAAGTCTGTATATTATCTTTATTTTCATTCTAATCTCATATTCTTCATTATTTTATTTTTCTATTTCCTTTTTACCGTCTCATAGTAGGGACAACTTTAGCATTTTACTCTAGCTGATGCAAGGCGGTTTAATTCAGCTGAGAGTGAGTCATAGGAGCTGAGAATGGAGTTTGATACTTTCTCTTCTTATGTTTTAATCTTTATCTCTGTCACCGATGTTATATTCTGCCAATATTCATGTTTATCAGTTTATTTACTTATTTATTTATTTACTTATTTATTTATTTGGGGTATATCCTCGTAAAACTCTCTTTATTATGTTTTTATATTTTTCCTTCAGTTCTTTGTTGCTAGTCTTTGTATTTTTTCTGCTAACACCTGCATTATCTATTTTCCTATTTACATTTATTCTTTTATCTATTATATATTCTGCACTTCAGCTCTCTATCCCCCCCCCCCACTCTCTGCTCGTATTCTCGTCGATAAAGAAGCTCCCTAACACCTCTTCCTTAGCGATTAATTTTCCGAACTACCTATTAGCATCCTTTTTTTGCTTCTTATATCTCTCTAATGCCAACATAGATTGCATGAATAACACACGATATAGTAACAAAGCAGAATAAAAAATAAATCGGCAAGAAACAGGTGTTAGTAGCCTTCCTACCTGCACCGACCTACACTGGCCGGAATTATAGTCGGTCAAGGAAGCTCCCTAACACCTCTTCCTAAGCTATTTATTTTGCTTATTATGCTTACCCATCCTCTCCTTTGTTACTTAAACCATTCCAATATCACCATACTCTCCATAAATAATATTCAGAACGATATTAGCCAGCCGAATCTTAAAATAAATCGGTAAGGAAGAGGTGTTAGTAAGCTTCCTCTCAATCTTTCTTCCCTAGTTTGCTGTCGTGTGTGGACCTCTGGCAAACAATCACTAGTCTCCCATCACTGTTTATCTTTAATTTAATCAATGTTTTTATATCGTATCCAACAAATGGTTTACATGTATATTTAATCCAGGATCCACGGTGGCTAGGTGGTTAGTGTGCTGTCCTCTCGTTCTGCTCTGCCCTGAAAGTTGTAATGTAATCTTGACGGACGTGTAAAGTGAGTGAACATATATACATTAGACTCTGACACACACACACACACACACACACACACACACACACACACACACACACACACACACTGTACTTTCCTGTGTGGTGGACGCCCTTGGGTACTACCTCAACCAATTCTTCCTTAACGTCTTCACTGCGGCGACTTCTTTTCCATCACATCCTTGCCGCCACCAGATCCTCATATGAACCTTAAGGAGATATTTCAAGCTTCACCATCCCATTTCCTCCTCGGGGCTCTTCCAAGGTGAATTAGGAGGTATTAAAGTGACAGGAATAAATTTTGAGAAGACGTGAAGATGGAGAGATTGAGTTTCCTTCAGTAAACTCGCCTGAAATAAGAATGGATTTTAAAAAGACACTAAAATATTGAAGATTGAGAGGTTAGAGTTTTCCCTGAGATAATAGACTCACCTGAAGTTACCTGAAGCGAATACCCAAGAGAAAGGGTTAAATAATAATAGTGTTCTTCAATGGTCTCTGTGTTCTCTTTCCCTCACGTGATCTCTAAGTCATCGTTTCATCTCCTTCCCCCTTCAAATCAAGTTAATCATCTGTCATTTCCCTTCCAAGGTATTCTCTCTTCACCATGTTCCCCGAATCATCTTCTCATTTCTCTTTCACCTGTTCTGAAATAGCTATTGTTTTCTTAAGTTCCCTTTTTCAGCATTTATTTTCCTTTTAGCTCCGGCATCAGTTATATTTTTTTAAGTTCACTGCAAATACTATCCCCGTTTTTTTTTTTTTTTTCACCTGGGGGAACTGGTCCATTCTCAAACCTTACATACTAAGTGAATGTTTGAAAGTAAATCCTTAGTCACACTGGGTATAATCTAGCAATCCTTGTTTCCAGAATTGCTGTTTTCTCGACATAAAGACCTCCCCAAGTTTTCATGGCTATTATTTACGAAAGATTCTTAAACGGTTGTGTCCTGATTACGAAAGACTTTCACTAGTAATTGGTGTCAAATGGATGCTAATATTTTACCGACTTATACAGTTTATAATGCTCCTTTTGTGCCTAATCATCACAAAATACAGGTTAGGTTAGGTTAGGCGCTTTTATCATTTGCAGATAAAATACTCAAATAATTTTAAAAGCAGAGGCGTAGTAAACCGTTGATGTTGATTTGACCCGCGTTTGTTACAGACTTCCTGCCGTTGGTAGCCTCGTTGTCAATAACAGGAAAAACTGACTCAACAGATGAATATATAGAGTTTTACCAAGTCATATCCATTGCCTCTTGGTTTCTAGGTCCTCTAAATTAACCTCCGACCAGTTGCTGTTGGCTTTCTTTTGTGCCCCTTAATGCCTGCGTCTTCAATGTGTTTACGGTTATTGCCTGCAGTGTTGCCACTTCTACAGATTTATCTGTAGATCTACAGATTTTGTAACTATTTTCAGATTGTCAGAATTTGTTTGATAAAGAGGGTTAATCTACAGATTTTCATATTGGAAGACATTTTCAATGTATTACAGGCTTTGCTTCCGTTGTGGATAAGAAACTTATCAAATATGAATACTGCATCTGCCTTTTGAGAATCTTTTAAAAGTTCCACACTAAGACAATATTTCACATGCTGTGTAATTTACCACCTGCACTGGGAGCTGCTCAGTAAACAACTGCTACATTTTTTAATCAGACAGTGCAAAGAAGTGCATTATTTCACCTGCAAATACATTGTACAGTATATGCTCTTATTCTGGTGTGGTTCCTGTGCTATAATGAGTTAATATGAATTCGACTTACTATTACTTAACAAAGATACTAGGCCTACACTCCTTTCCAATTTAGCTTATGACCAAGTGTAGTCGGACTGGAAGGTTAATTTGACTTGTAACCAAGGAGAACCATTCCTATCTGATAAGGAAGGCTGATCAAAATTCATGTAACCATAATTTTGTATTCAAGGTGTGTGACAGGCCTAGTTCCATGAGCTAACAACTGGCTATACACAGTCCACTATTTTTGAAAAAAAAAAAAAAAAAAATGCCTTATTAGTTTGTAACTGCTCAATGGTACTATTATATTATGATCAAATTCTATCTTCAACATGTGGTATGTCATTTCTGTGGTCAGATAGGGAAAAATTCGGGAGGTTCAAGGGGAAGGCTGTGGAAAATTCGGACGGGGTAGTTCTCCATTTCCCCCCACGGAATGGTCACTTTGAGAGATCTACAGATTTCTACAGATTTTTTGGCATCCAGCTTCAGATTTACCAAATTTTTGGTGGCAACACTGATTGCCTGTCAGTTTCTGTCTGAATCATTGCCTTTAATTCTTTCGTATCAGCTGTTCCCTTCTTTCTTTCTTTCTTCCTTTCTTTCCCTTAGCGACCGCCCGACAAATATATTCTAATGTGGAAAAGCTGTACAAGTCAAAGGGAAATAAGCCTCTCTCTCTCTCTCTCTCTTTATTTATCTACTTTCACCCAGTATAAATTACAGAATAATAATAATAATAATAATAATAATAATCGTAGTAATAGTAACTGTAGTAGTAATAGTATAGTAGTAATAGTAGTAGTTGTAGCAGTAACAGTAGTAGTACCAGTAGTACTTATGATACTAATGAAGAAGCCTATTTCACCATTCACTGGCACTCACCCCCAGTTTCCCTCGCCTTTCCCTTACCATATCTCCCGAAGACATCACGATAATGACTTTTTATCTCACTTAATTACTCCCATCGGCACAGCTACGTCATGTTCAGTAGGCCTAATTTCCCTTGCCTTACCCCTTGTTAGTGTAGTATCGGCCTTTTATCGCAGTTTCCCCTCCTCCGTTTTCCCTCGAGACTCCTTTTTCTTTTCCCCCCTCGTTTTCCTTTCCATGGCGCGAGTGTTATTACGTCAATAATAAAAACAATATGATAATAATAATAATAATAATAATAAGAAGAAGAAGAAGTGGTAGTAGTAGTAGTAGTAGTAGTAGTAGCTATCGTTTTTTGTTTTTTTCATTGGTTCGATGTTGATGTTTTCTTTTTGTTTTATTCTTTTTTTGTGTGTGTTCTTCATTAACATCAGCTTCTGTTTCACATTATCTTTTTACCTCTTTAGCATGATGGCGGATATGTTATTTCATTCATGCTAACGCCAGATTATTATTATTATTATTATTATTATTGTTATCATCATTATTATTATTAGTTTCACTGCAACCCTATTTTTCCTCATGACTCAATTCCCCATCAATTATTCTACTTTTGCCCTTTCACGACCAATCCTACGCTGTTACCTCCCTAGTCCTTACTTCCCTAATCCTAACTTACCTAATCCTTCCCCAACCTAGCCTTGTCTGACCCTACCTTGCCCTCATCAGCCCTGCCTAATTCGACCTAACCACCTGAGCACTTTCACTACCTGTCTTTTAATCTAGATAACTCCATAGGATTTTATTTACCTAAGGGAATGTCCACTCTTACGTTCTCTCCTATGGCTTTCTCTGTTCTATTCTGTATAATTCTGTTTTTCGTGCTTAACTAATCACTGCCTACACATCTCTAAACAAATTCTCCCCTCCTCTGCACTGCTCTGTCCTGCCCTACCCTGCCCTGCCTTACCCTGTCCTACCCTACCCTACCCTACCCTACCCTGTCCTGTCCTACACTGCCCTGCGTCACCCGGTCAAGGGCACATGCGTCCTGTGAGTCAGCAAGGAACCATGCAGGAGTCAGCAATGCGCTTGTCCAGGTGGCTCCCCCCTGCATGACAGGTGTGTGGCAACAAGAAGAAATTAAGATAAAAGATGACGTTTAAATCATCAGTAATAGTGGTGATGATGATGATGATGATGGTGATGATGATGGTGATGATGATGATGATGATAACAACAACAATAATAATCTATCTATCTATCTATATATCTAGGCTGCTTCCCCCATGGAAAGGGAGGTAATAATAATAATAATAATAATAATAATAATAATAATACAGCTCTTCCCTGCTACCCTAATCCATCAAAGTTTATCACACACACATACACACACAGCCTACCCTAACCTACGCTAACTTTGCCTACCTTCTCCAGCCTTGCCTTCCCTTCAGCTCAACATCATGATCTTCCCTTCTTACCCTTCCCTCCTAATCCCTCCCCACTTAACACTTTTCCTTAAGCGATTTAGGCTCATTACACTCCGTTATTTACTCTCTGCTGTTATTTTTCATTTTCATATCCTGTCCCAACAGTTTAACTCATCTTGCGGTTTTCCTACATTGCTTCTGCTCATTTCCATCTTGCCCACCCCTACCCACACCAGTCTTGCCCATCTCTGCCTCAGTTTGGTCCATCCTTGCCCATCATTCCTAGCCCATCCTGCCCAGTCCTGTCTTGCCCTTGTTCAGTTTAAGCGGACCCATTCACGCCCTTGCCCTTGCCCTTCTTCAGTCCACTGTAGCCTACTTTTGCCCTTGTTCAGTATCTTTGCTCTTGCCCAATCCAGTCTTATCCATCCTTGCCGTGTTCAGTTCTAGTTCATTCTTGCCCTTGTCCAGTCCAGCCTTGCCCATCCCAGCTCAAAATCATGGCGTCCTTGCCTCTCCCTGCCCTTGACCACCGAGTCCTTGCCTCTCCCTGGCCTGCCTCCCCCATCGACCAGCCTTGGAGGGCAGGCGGGGCTGACGCAGACACAGGTGCAGGCCACGTCACTGCCATAAAAAAAAAAAAAAAAAAAAAAATTGACATCACCAAACATCTACACAATATTACGAAGACAAATAACAACAGCAATAATAATAATAATAATAATGATACTAATAATAATAATAACACTAACAGGCAACAAAAATAAATGAAAAATAGACAGCAAATATTACACGAACAGTCAGTAAGAATGGCCAAAGCGAAAGTAAAATTTCACTTAATAATACAACGTCAGATGAAACAAAATTTTAAAAAATGTAAATAAAATAAAACCAAGCAAAACATAAAGTAGAGGAAATGCCAGATAATGAGAGAGAGAGAGAGAGAGAGAGAGAGAGAGAGAGAGAGAGAGAGAGAGAGAGAGAGAGAGAGAGAGAGAGAGAGAGAGTGTAGGCTGTCAGAAAGCTTCATATATCGCCTACCGAGTGCACGTGGGTCACTTACCCCCCCTCCAACGCACTTCAATTGGTCAGTCAGTGATAATAGGAATAATGCAAAAATTAAGAATAAGGATGGGAAGAAGGAAGAGAAATGGGCTAGATATGAAGGCTCCACGAGCCTCATTAAAGCTGATAATTTTTGCTAAGGCCTAAATTTCCCCTAGAATATTATCTGTAACAGTCGACGTTACATCCAGGTCCCTAATTCTACTATTGGGTTAACGGAAACAAGGAAATAAACAGCCGAAAATCGAACCTGGGTCTCAGGTTCTGCCAGCTGTGAATTGAATGCGCTAACCAATGCACCACCGTTTGCTCCATGAGTACCCTACAATGAAATCATCAAAGCAAATCTGGTTAGAATGCAGAAAATATTTTTATTGTAGTTATCCAAAAATACCGTATAAAGAGGAAAGCTGCAAATAAAGTTGGACCTGAATTATCATGTGAAGGGCTGAGAAGCGTAAATGTGTTGCAGTGTGAGAACAGGTTGTGAGCCCCGGCGTAGGGTAGGGCGGCGAGGATAACGGCTGTGGTTTGGTCCTCCGGTGGGCAGAGGTGTTGGGCGCAAGTGTTCTTGCCTTAATGGGTCTTTGTGTGTGGTTCCGACAGTAATGGAGATAATAGCATCCATCGTACAACGCAAAAATTTAAGACGTGAGCCCATTGTTCCTTACCTCAGCTGACACCTGGCTGAAAACAGTAAAGCACTTATTTAAATTGTATGAAACAAAAAACCAAGGTCGGGATGGAACGCACAACGTCAATGATGTCAGCGTTGCGAAGCGAACGTGTTCAATCTTCAGACTCAAGAAAAACAGAAAAACAATGATCCTAAAAAGTATTTTGATTGTGTTATTTCCACGGCCAAAATTTTCATGAAATGATTCTGTGGGTGGCAGCAGCAGCAGCAACAGCGGCAGCCGCCAGCCTGGCGGTGCGAGGAAGGTCTGGGTTCTCACTCCACCGTCACACTGTGCTCAGCCTTGCGGCCCCCTTGCCTCAGTCTGGCGTGGGCCATCCTGTCGGACGGGAGGGTGACGCCACCCGTCTGTGTTCCTCTCTGTTGAAAGGGAAATTTATGCATCGGGAGTAATATTCCAGCAAAATTATATCCAGGAAAGTGTTTAGTGATACAGTAAAAGAAGTGTGAAGCAACTGGGTTTTCTGGTAGATGTGTGAGGAGCGGTTGAGTGGTGTGTGAGGTGGCCACCGCGTCAGTTGGCCAGGCTTGGGGTCTGTTCAGTGCTGTGGTGCCGGCTGGGAAACTAGCGAACACGTATAATCAGTGTGGTCCCTTTAGGGTGTTATGCTGCCGAGTGGGCCACTGCAGCAGTCCAGCCACCCGACACACCTAACACAAGGTAAGAGACGCAACACGAGGTGATAACACGACGTGGCTTTGGTGTTTAGGCAGGAAGGTTGAGATGGTCCTCTTTAAACCCGAGACCTGGAGTGTCTTCCTGCTGGTGGAACTGGGTTGATTATACTGTGGGAGGCAGTGGTTGTCTTGTCATTATTTCTCCGGGTCTGGGAGAGCCATACTGCTTACCTTTGCAATTTGATGTTTTTAAAGTTGATGGAGCTTGGTAGCGGGAGGCCTGAAAGTGATCAGCTGGCCTGTGCAAGGTGGAGAAACGTGCCCCACATATCGATTTATTCCAGAAATGCGTTGATGATTTTGCAAGCCGTTGGGAACGTGTCATTGTCTTATCTGGATCGCCAGGTTACCTGAAAGTAGTGGTGGTGTATTCTTAGTATTCGTTGTAGTGGCTTAATGACAGCGTAACCAGCAACATTAGATTTAAATACTGGTACTTACTAGTCCTGTTTCTACAAAAACAATTTCAGAATGACATTTGTAAATCATTGTATCTTTAACAGTGTGCTGACCAGCAGTGCATATACGAAATACGGTGATATGTATATGATACTGTGTAGTTTACAACAGCTATACGATATGTGTATGAAGTCAACTGTGCATTATGTAGATCTGTGTGAGGTAGTTTCCCGAGCCAGCATGTAAGATGGTCTTGTGTTTGATAGGAAATTTCCGTTTATTCTCAGACGCACAACGGTTTTTCTGTGGTAGTGTGTTCTTTGACATTTTCTCATCAAAGAGGCATTTCCAATAAAAATGGAAAAAAAATCGAAGCGAAAATTTATGAAATAAATGGGGGGGGGGAGGCAGTGTAAAAAGGAAAATCCGAGTTTCTTTTGCAGACCTATTCGTATAAACACGATACCCTGTACCGTATGTCGCATTGTCTCCACATAACCTACCGTTTACCGTGCGATGCCCAAAGGTTTACATACCAATCGAACCTGTATATTGTATACCGTTGGCTAGGTTGCAATAATTGTATACGAGTATGTGTAAACCCGTCAGCATGATGACAACGGTGAATACGGTACATTTTTACTGGTATCTTGATCGTCAGACGAATAAGAAAGGAAGTTACAATTGACATGAACGCTGTTAGTGGCTATTTACGCCTTCCTCGTTGCGTCAGTCATATCACCATTTTTTAAAGATTATCTTTCGTAGTATAGGGTTACGCCAGTTATTTTTATTAGCTAAGAAAATAAGAATTCCGTAGTTTGAAAGTGTTAATCCCATACCATACCGGCTGTTTCTCTCTCTCTCTCTCTCTCTCTCTCTCTCGGGAACAGTCTCGCGAGCTTCAGGTTTTTGGTTCCTTCTTCCTTGCTTTTTCGTTATCTGAAAAGTTGCTGAGTAATCTATTTTAACTTATAATTTATATTGCGAATTCTTATCAGCCTTGTCATATTCTTCAAGGTCTCTGGATTTAGGTATTCTTAATGCATTCGTGTCCAGACATCAGTATCGCTTATAATGGTTCCGGGGAAGGATATAAAGTCTTGAGTATTTCGTGTCTCAAGGTTAGCAAGCAAAGTAAAGAGAGACCGCTGGCTTTGAACTGTTGGTGGTCACGCCTCATGGGGGAGGGGGAGGAGGGGGGATGGCAAGTACAGTACATATCCTTTGAGAGAGAGAAAAAAAAAATTATGTACCGTATATTATTTCTCAATCCTCTTAAAAGTTTTTCCTATAATAACTTGTTCCTAGATTAGAGAGGGGGGAATGTGTGTGTGTGTGTGTGTGTGTGTGTGTGTGTGTGTGTGTGTGTGTGTGTGACGTTTCTCCCATAAGGCCTCGGTTGAGAGAGAGAGAGAGAGCGTGTTTGCTATACTTATTTGCCTTCCTCCCTTACAATTTTTTTTTCCATAAACCCTGCTGCAGCACGGTTTCAGAGAGGGAGAGAGAGAGAATTGGGGGCGTATTATTTCCCTACTCCCGTTACAAATTTTCTCCCTAAAGCCTACCATTTGGACTTCATGCCTGCGTACTGTGTTGGTTGAATTTCTTTATTAATATTATTGCTTTCCTGTTATTTTTGTTGCTTTATACTTCATTTAATGCAATCAGAGAGGCGTCAGTGACTAGGCTGATTACTAGTTGTTCTGCATTACATTTATAATCTCCAAAAATGAAATGAATTAGGGTAGGAGAGATGCTCTGGTGTTAAATATTGCTCCAGACTTTAACCTACCTCAGCCAAGTTCCACCCAGGTTGCATAATTTAAGTAAGCGTTTGCAATTTGAGCAGCGTTAATACAATGTTATTAAATCATGTTACAGTTTGTCCTGGTATTAATTCACATATACTGTAGGGTAATAAGTTCAGACCTGTTTTTCATTTTTGCGCCTTGTGGTATTAACTAATGACGGACGTATGAGATACCTACCGGTACCGTACGTAGTATTAAATATCAGTTAAATTATATTGGACTTGTAGATAAAAACATTCGTGTTATGAATGTAGCAGTGGGTATGCAGTAGTCTAGCAGAAATTACAGGTGCGTCAGTCATAGTGAGGTCGAGGACGGTCCATTTTGCATCGACCCCTGCTGGTGCCATCTTGCAACATTTGGCAGCATTGCTTCCCAATACTTGTCTCAGAGCTGAGGCAGAGCTTGGGAGATGGAGATATGCACTGGAGAGAAGGGGATGAAAGTAAGCAGAAGCAAGACTGAGTACATGTGTGTAAATGAGAAAGATGACATGGGAACCGTGAAGCTGCAAGGTGTAGAACATAAGAAGAGAGGATAACTGCAGTAGGCCGGTTGGCCCATGCTAGGCAGCTCCTAGAAGAGTAACTGAACTACTAGAATGAGATAAGGATAGCAAAGAAGAAGGCAAAGGTAGATGAATTCAAATACTCGGAGGTCTGTCATACTACTCGGAGGTCTGTCATTCTACTCGGAGGTCTTGTCATTCTACTCGGAGGTCTTGTCATTCTACTCGGAGGTCATGTCATTCTACTCGGAGGTCTGTCATTCTACTCGGAGGTCTATGAGGCAGTAGATAGCGATAAAGCTTACGATGTTATTTATCTGGACTTTAGTAAAGCTTTTGATAGAGTCCCACACGAAAGGTTAGTTAGAAAGGTTCGAGCACACGGTATAGACGGCGATCTCTTAAAATGGATAGAATCCTGGCTGAAAGGACGAAAGCAGAGAGTATTAATAAATGGAACTAAGTCGGACTGGGGATTAGTAACTAGCGGTGTACCACAGGGTTCAGTACTCGGTCCCTTATTATTTATCATATATATAAATGATCTAGACTTAGGAGTCAATAGCAGAATCAGCAAATTTGCCGACGATACAAAAATAGGGCGTATCATTAACTCGACTGACGATTGCCATAACTTACAAAAAGACCTCGATACATTGTCCAAATGGTCTAAAACTTGGCAAATGGAATTTAACGTTGAAAAATGTAAAGTACTTAACGTAGGCAAAACCATTGGAGATACTAAATACAGCTTAGATAACAAAGAAATTAGCAAATCGGAATGCGAGAGAGATCTAGGAGTTATGATTAGTAACGACCTTAAACCTAGGCAACAGTGCATTAATGCGAGAAATAAAGCAAATAGGGTCCTAGGATTTATTTCGAGAAGCGTGAGGAATAGATCATCTGAAGTAATACTGAAACTTTATCTAGCATTAGTAAGGCCACATTTAGACTATGCAGTACAATTTTGGTGTCCTTACTATAGAATGGATATTAATTCGTTAGAAAATGTACAGAGAAGAATGACTAAAATGATACATGACGTCCGGAACCTGTCATATGAAGACAGACTGAAAAGACTAAGTCTGCATTCGCTAGAGAGGCGTAGAGTAAGGGGAGACTTAATTGAGGTGTTTAAGTGGATGAATGGTATAAATAAGGGAGATATTAGCAAGGTACTTAAAGTGAGCATAAAGGATAGAACTAGAAATAATGGTTTCAAACTAGAAAAATTCCGTTTCAGAAAGGAAATCGGTAGAAATTGGTTTGGTAATAGAGTAGTAGACGAATGGAATAAGCTATCTAGTAAAGTAGTTGCTGCCTCTTCCATTGAGAGTTTCAAGCATAGGCTAGATAAGCATATGACAAATAAGGGGTGGATATAGAATAAAGAAAATCTTATAACCAATACTAATTCAAAAAAAATTTCTTTTCAGGTTACACTATGATAGTCTCTATTCTCCTTTCACACTTTCCTGTAAAATGTCCACGCCAGTTTTTCTATACGGCGTGGTGTTCTTTCTGACTTTTTCCTGCCGGCTTCGGCTGGAGGGTTTGGAGGGCGGGGGAGAGCCTTCAGATTTGCTATCCTTATCTCATTCTAGTAGTTCAGTTACCCTTCTAGGAGCTGCCTAGCATGGGCCAACCGGCCTACTGCAGTTATCCTCTCTTCTTATGTTCTTAACTGTACAAAGTAACGGAGAGTGTGGTAGAGAGGTAAAAAAGAGAGTGCAGGCGGGATGGAGTGTGTGGAAAAAGATGACAGGAGTGATCTGCGATAGAAGGGTCTCTGCAAAACTGGAAGGGAAAGTTCATAAGACTGTAGTGAGGCCAGCCATGTTGTACGGAATGGAGGCAGTACCACTGACAAAAAGACAGGATGCACAGTTGGAGGTAGCAGAATTGAAGATGTTGCGTTTTTCTCTAGGAGTGACGAGGTTAGACAAAATTAGAAATGAACATATTGGACAGCGCACGTAAGTCAGTTTGGGGACATAGCTAGAGGGACGAGACTGAGATGGTTTGGACATGTGCGGAGGAGGGATGAGGAGTATGTCGGGAGGAGGATGCTGGAATTGGAGTTACCAGGCAGGAGAAAGAGAGGAAGGCCAAAGAGAAGGTTTATGGATGTAGTGAAGGAGGACATGCGGGTGGTAGGTGAAAGAGAAGAAGATGCAAAAGACAGAGTAAGATGGAGACGGGTGATCTGCTGTGGCGACCCCTAAGGGGAGAGCCGAAAGGAGAAGAATTGTCTAAGAGCTCTTTGCCCAGCGTTCTGAAAAATACGTTATTGTACGAGGGAAATTTTCTAGTAATACAACGATGAGGAGGCCCAAGGTTTTATGTAGGTTACACTTTCATTGTTTCGTAACCAAACCGTCGACCGTTAGGCTGTGATATGCCGAATGTAAGAGGACGGGGCTTGAAAAATGAAGGGTAGGTGGGCATTTAGCTGTCAGTTTGTAATTATTTGTGATCAGAAAACGGTTTAAATAATTGGCATACTCGTACTTGTGGTGCGAGAAAGGCTAATTTGCTCTTTTCTGTGAAGTCACAAATTTATCCATGTCCAAACCCCCAGTTTCCTTGAGATTCAGTAGCCTACTCAATTTTTCGAGGGTGCACTTACGATACTCTTTATAATAATAGCTTTCCAAAACCCTCCTCCTCCCCTGTTTTTTAGGTTCTAGAAGGGATATGGTGAAGGAAAATGTAAGGAAATCTGCAATATTAAGGATCCGTACTCTCGAGAATATTTATATCATTGATGCATAGGTTGAAAATATTGTCTTTATAGAGGCCCTTCTTCAAGCCCCTGACTGTATGGATTATATATTTTTTTGAGTCAACATGGACTAAAGTTTCTGGTACCATAACTAGACGTTGACATCGATCGATTGTTATTTTAGTCTCGCTTATCAATTGGGTGATGTGTATAAAGCACGTAAGACTTATTTTTTTTTCATCGATGTGTAGCCTAGTCACATTAAAATTGCTGGTATGTGTGATTTGTTGTATTGTTAACAGTGGATGTTTAATACCTTACCGTATAAGACTGGTATATTGACCGGTATTTATTTATTTATTTATTTATTTATTAAGGTGGCATATCGGTACTCTGAGGACTTGCAGGACTTTCACCATGCCCGTTTTTTTCTCATATTGCATTTTAACAATCTCTTGCATCTTGCTGATGCCGTTTTCATATCGACAGCTTGCGTCTGTAACATACGTGAGGATACTGAAATGTAACGTGCAGAATAAATCACTAAGGATAGAGTGTTACGAATCTCCAGTCATGTAGAATATGATCTTTTAAGATGAAATGAATAGAGTTCGATCAACCCAGCTTGGAAGAAAAAGACGATAATAGGGCTTTACTTTCTCTCCATAGCACTTCGTGATCAGTTTTGTTATTGGTCAGGTGTTACATTTCAAGAAGGAGTGGCAGTTTTAGGCTAGTTTAAAGTAGGCGGAGTGTAGGCGTATCACAGTACCGTTAGGGGTAGATTGTACTGGCTACACTCCTGTTGGAAAGCGAATTGAGTTTCTGTACCTGTAGTGTGTGCGGAGAGAGAGAGAGAGAGGGAGGGAGGGAGGTCATTAATACCGGTACCAGTTTTAAGTGTACCGTGACACACCAGTATACCGGTACTAATCATAAAAACATTTCTCCAAGTTGTAGCCTGCAGACACGAACATCCTTGTACTGAATGAAGTTAAGCATACCGGTAATTTAATTTTGTTTTAAGCTATGTAGCCTACATGTCATGAGGTCAGCTGGTAATCATAAACTGAACCATTTAACCTTGTTTGGTGTCACTTTACGACCAGTACGTGCGACAAACCGTCCACTTTTTGCCCTATAACTGTACCCCCCCCCAAAAAAAAAAAAAAAGTTGCATAATTAAGAGAGGGTTCTAAATGCTTCCTGTAGAGTGTAAAAAGATGTTAATATGATGGGATGCAACTGTCATAGCCTAAGAGGAATCAGGAACAGTACCGGTTGTGTTCGTGTAAATTCCAGTTGGCTAGTTTTGCGTGCTATATACTGTAGAGTAAGCAAGGTAGCTATTGGCAGGTATTTAAAATGCTTTCCTAGGTTTCCAGACTTATTTATTTTTATAGGCTATACTGGTAGCTATTTAAAGTACGGTACCGGTACCAGGGAATTTAAGATCGCCTCTGTGTGTGTGTGTGTGTGTGTGTGTGTGTGTGTTCCAATGGGTTAGTAACTGTTAAATAGGCTTTTTCACTGAACTGGATAATTACTAACACTATTTTAGCCATTAGCCAAATATTACAAAGGGCACCGAATATACTCAGTTTGTGTTGGATTTTTTATGACATTAACTCATCGCTTGTGCCGTTCCGTAGCAATTTGTCATTCATAATAGAACACAAGGTTTCAGTATTGATTTTGTAACCCCCTAAAGAAGAGAAAGAAATGCGAAACTTCAAGAATCATTAATCAAGCATAAAGACATGGATTTCTTCGCTCCGATTATAGGTGATCGTGATTTCATTATTTTTCGAATTATATGTGATTTTTTGTTTTTTATTCTTTGGTGTTTTGGTTCACAAGTAGCTACTTGTGGTGACAAGCATTAAGCTATGATTCTCTCTCTCTCTCTCTCTCTCTCTCTCTCTCTCTCTCTCTCTCTCTCTCACACACACACACACACACACACACACACACACACACACACACACACACACACACACACACACACACACACTAGCTGAAGATTCAAAGCGAAATTGACTCACCGTAGCCTGAATTTAAGTACACAGATAAATGGATGTTAAGCCTGCAGTTGACAACAGAAACAACAGATAAATATGTGGCTGCCATGCGTTCCTCTTCCCATACCGTTAGACCATAGACTGTACCGTTTTCACTCTTACTTCGCCCAGATTTTCTCCCTTTTCCAGCTTATATCACGCCGGTCAGTGGCAGAAAAAGACAATGCTGTTACACGACATGCTTTCCATACGGTACGGTAGCACTCCGTCGTAATTGGCACCATATTCTACTGTTAATCTCTTGCTACAACTCAGTGTTCAAGATGGAGAGGCGAATTTTAAGCCAAGTTTGAGTAAGGTTATAGGTACCATATCATTTATTATTGTTTATCTTATAGTGGTTTACCTCGACCATAGGATACAGATGTAGCCTAGCCTATATGGCTCATAAACCTTCAAAGTATGTTTTTGTGCTTATTCAATATTAGCTGGTGATGGTAGCTAAAAGACTTGTAGCAAGACTGTCTGCTGTGTGTGTGTGTGTATGTGTATGTGTGTGTGTGTGTGTGTGTGTGTGTGTGTGTGTGTGTGTGTGTGTGTGTGTGTGTGTGTGTGTGTGGTGACGGGTGTGTGAAGTGTGGTAACCTTGGATGGGTGCTTGCATCACCTGACACCGCCTCTCTCCTGACACTACGTTGCTCCCTGCTTCATGCCTCACCTGCCCTCCCTCACACTCACTCACTCCCACTCGTGTCATGTCGCCGGTTTCCCTCGTCATGAGCTCGGATTATCAGTTTATATAGCGTCGAAATATATCCTGATCAAGTAGTCCTGAACAGACTTGGTGTACAGTAGTACCGTAACTATTTTTTGTATCGCCCTTAATCCATTCACAGGTAGTTTCCCATACCAGAATATATATTTTTGACATTTCGAAGAGTGCCGTAACAACTGCATGGGTCAGTTGGATTTATTGTAGCATAGACTGAGCTTGAGAAATACTGATATCAGCAGTTGCTAATTTAATGTCGAAATATCAAGAACATGGCATAATCCTACAAAAAATGGAAGATAATAGTGGTAGAAAGCAGTTTGATTGCTTGTGGATGCATTAAATGACAATCAGGTCATTACGGTAATGAGTTCCTCTTAATTATGGTGTAGAAATGTCATCTGCATTCATTTTTTTTTTAAATGTTACCGTAACTTTCATTGCATGGTTGTGGCTGACCATACGGTAAGTAGGTAATGTCTTATAAATACCAGATGATTATATTCAGCTTAGCCACGTTGAACCAGGCGGACAAAACTGTACCGTACGCTATTTACTCTAACTTGGCCAAAAATTGCAGTATCTCCGTCTTGAATACGGCACAGTGTTGTAATGAGATTGATACTAGACTATGACGTTAGTTATGAACAGGTGAAATGGAGAGGATGTAGAGCAGTGGCATCATCTTTTTGTACCACTGATCTGTGTGATATAAGCTGCGAAAGGACGAAAATCTGGGCCAGGTTAGAGTAAAAGTAGTATAGGCCCATCTCGATTATGGTAACTCCTTGGTCACGAGCGTCGAGCAGATTTCATTGTAGCCAACGCTGGGTAATTTTATACAGCAGGAGGGGACAATACGCGACCCGTGTTAATTGTACAGCTATTAACAGCGTCTACAACATCTCAGAAACTAGTACCACTGTTTAAGAATTCCAGGTGTTCAAGTTCCCCCTAAAATTACCGCGAAGTCTGAAGTAACCCGATTTTTTTTTTTTTTTTTTTTTTTCCCCCGCTGCTCTGGCATGTCGGCATCAGACCCCAAATTTATAAACTCTCCTAGGCTTCACCTGTTCATAAGATTGTTTATATGTAGCGTGCGTTTGTCTCCATTCACAGCAGTTACCCAGCACTTCACAGTTAAATTAGAGTGACGCCAATATTAGGGTGAAAAGAAGCGAAAAATGTGTCTGTTATAATAGCTTATGATGACCTTATCCTACAAATAGAGTGAGATTCTTTATAAATGGAGTTGCAAATTCATACAATCCCAGTTCTCTCTCTCTCTCTCTCTCTCTCTCTCTCTCTCTCTCTCTCCCTCTCCCTCCGTATATGTCGTGTCTCTTTTGAGGAATAAGTATGGGCTGGAGTAGACTTGGGAGAGTTTTTTAAGGATGTGTTGAGTATTGGTTGTGACGGCGTGATTTTAGGTGTACAGAGTTCCATTGGAGAGATTGTGGAGGCGGCGAAATAAGGAAATATGGGGGGGTGGGGAGTGTAATATGGGGTCGGAGAGAGAGAGAAAGCTATATTTAATTTCTCGATAAGTAAGTATAGCAGTGAATTATTATAGAAAATTATGTTTTTTTTCATGTTTTTTATCTTTTGATTGGCTCTCAGGTGTTTGGTGTAGCTTTGAGTGTAAAATGCATAAATGTACGAACTTACGTGCAACTTATACTTGAAAAAGTTTGTGAATACGGCTCATTGGGCGTGTTCATAAAGCATCTAAAACAGTTTTCCCGATAAACATGAATGCGTGACAGTTACGTAGCTACGGTATTTTTATAAGTTCCAGTTGTTTTGTTTTTTGTATGGTATCTTTTATTGACTTGTTTTGTTTGGAAGTTTTTAGTACGGTATAGCCAGTTTATGAATGAAGATAGAGGCATATCGGATATAAGAAATTCTGTATACAGGTTTATATTAAGAGAGTTTATAAATAGGGACCTTGGAGTGAAAGTACCGGCATCCTCTCATCTCGTGCCGACGCCCCAGGCCTTCCTATTGAGGCTGAGTCAGGCATCCGTCTGCGCCTGCTGGAGGAGGGGCATGGGGTGAGGACGTGGGGGTGAGGGGGTGATAGGGGCATGGGTGGGGACGTGGGGGTGAGGGGGTAATAGGGGCATGGGTGGGGACATGGGGGTGATAGGGGCATGGGTGGGGGCATGGGGGTGATAGGGGCATGGATGGGGACGTGGGGGTGAGGGGGATGATGGGGGCATGGGTGGGGACGGGGGGGGATTGTGGTGATGGACGATTGGTGAAGTTATGAGAAAGATTGTGGTGGCTGTTGAAGTGAAGAGAGATGGTGATGGTGGTGATAGGTTGGGTAATGATAGACTAGGCTGTGATGTGACTGATGATTGTTGATGAGGTTGTGGTGATGATGGTGGAGTGTGGTGATGGACGATGGTTGAAACGAGGAGAGATTGTGTGGCTTGGTGGTGTAGATAGTGGTAGATTGTGGTGGTGATGGTATTGATGTGTCTCTGATATGATGAGACTGGTGGTGATGGTAAACTGTGATGATGGACGAGTGTTCAGATACCGTAGTGAAAGATGGTGATGGTAATATAGCCTAGGTGGAATGATTGTGTTGTATTATAAGACTGAAATGAAGTATTGTGATGGTAGGTTGTGGTGATGGTAGAATGTGAAGTGGTGGACGAATTTAAAGTACCAGTAATGAAAGATTGTGTGGTGTGGTGGTGATTGTGACGATGGTAGGCAGCGAGGTGATGGTCGATTGCTAAAATGACCTTCTGTGTAGCAAGATATAGCCACTAATAATTATGCCTTAGAGCCTGTGTTAGTTATTTTAGCTTTTACTCTATTTTTGGTGTTAGACAAGGTTCCAGTCTGCTAATAAAGTTTGTGGGTCTACGTTTCTCTATATACTTTTTCTATTTTATTTCTTGTGGTTTAGCGTGCTGATTTTTGGGTACCGTAATTTAATTTGTTATAAATCAATAGGCTTACCGGTACGTAATTCATGTATCCCTACGTTATTCACAAAGGCGTATGTTATTGAAATAGGCGTATGGTTACTGTTCGAGGCATTGGTTGATTGAGATTATTTGAGTAGGCTATGTTATTGAAATAGGCACGTACTCTTACTGTTCGAAGGATTGGTTGTTTGAGATTAGGTGGATTGCTGGCTGTGTTATTGATATCAGGTGGTTTTGTTATTAATGCTGGTGATTGGCTGTTACTGATGCTGATGATTGGGTATGTTATTGATCTCGTGCGGTTGGTTGGTTGTGTTATTGATATTGATGAATGGTTTGTTCGTGAATTTATTGATGCTGGCGATTAAGATTGTGTTATTGATATTGATGAATGGTTTGTTCGTGAATTTATTGATGCTGGTGATTAAGATTGTTATTGATGTTATTAGCCTAGTTTTATATGTGACTGGTTGGATGTGATATTGATGTGACTGGTTATGATACGGTATGCTGTTATTGCAGGATGATTCGCTAGTGTTATTGAAGATTGATGTTATGTTGATGATTTGTGGTGTTATTGATGTGATTGATGTTATGCTGTTGATATGGTTGGTAGTGTTGTTATGTGAGAGGTGATGGGATTAGGCTAAGTAGAGGAGGTTGAGTCGGTGGTGGGTAAGTGTTAAGGGTTGTCTCGTGATGTAATTTATAGGATGATGAGGGGCAATTTGAGGTTGTTATAGCAGGATGGATTCGACACGGCTTTGAATGATCAGTACCCCATCATGTTTTCCTTTCCCGATTTGTTTTTCTTCTCGTTTTTTTACTTTTGCTCCATGACTGCGTTCGTTTTGAGATGTACTATTATTATTTTTGCTTGTTCCGAGGTCACTGGTACTATATTCTGCGCACTTCAGTTGTAAGACCGCAAAACCTTCAATTAAAACACAAGACCGAAGTGGGAGGTGAACACAAGGCACAAGACCGAAGTGGGAGGTGAACACAAGACTCTAGACTGAAGTGGGAGGTGAACACGAGACTCTAGACTGAAGTGGGAGGTGAATACAAAACGTTTTCCTCTGCGCACTGCCAGATGTCTTTAGGTCCAGCAACTCTTCTTCCTTTTTCCCTACATGGGTTAACTTACAGTACTCTTGTGGGCTATATAATGAGCTACTGGGGAAGGAATGACGGAGTGAACTGGATATAAGCTCTTCATTGTACTGGGTCCTGAGATGTTTATTCACCCCTGTTGAATGAAGGAAGAGGAGGGATAGGGTACCGGTATGATTTTACAAGCTAGCTGCGGTACCATTTTAGACTACGAGTACAGACACCAGTTCTACCTGTATGCTAACACCGCTATAATTTTTTGCATTAGGGATTTCTCCTCACGACTAAAACTGCATAGCGTCGACCATAGTAAAATTTCTTCTGGTTGCCTAAGTGAGTTTCTTGCAGGAATCACTCGTCTGATAGGAACTTTTATGGAGACGAGGCCTACAGTAGTGACACCGGAACCGTACTAGACTTTTATGAAATTTCCTCCCCGTCTCAGTAGGAAAGTGAGCACCGTACCAATAGACTAAGGGTTTTGTGTGTGTGTGTGTGTGTGTGTGTGTGTGTGTGTGTGTGTGTGTGTGTGTGTGTGGGCTAGCGATTTTGGTGTGGTGAACATTGAGGATATGGTTTCGATTTCCAACCAATGACTTGTGAATACTTTGGCTTAGGTTGTGGTATATCCTGAACCTAATTTTACTCGTCCCTTTAGTTTAACAGATTCATTCAGACAAATGAAGCCTTGTGGCGTTAGCGTAAATAAAATACAATGCCCAAGTGAACCTGGATAAGTGAGAGGGTTAGGGTGTGTGTGTGTGTGTGTGTGTGTTTTTTTTTCTATGTATGGCACCGGGAAGCGATATGGAAGGTTACTCTGGGCTAGAATTTCTGGGCACCAACCCTACCTTGTTTCTTCCTGCCCCTCCCTTCACCAAATTCCCTCTCCTCTGTCCATCCCTTCTTGTCCTTTCCTCTCCTGTGTTCCCCCTTTCTCGCCTTTCCTCTCTTCTCTGCCCCTCCCTTCCCCTCCTTTTCTCTCCTTTGCCCATTCCTTCCCCTTTCCTCTCCTTTGCCCTATCCTTCTTTCCTCTCCTTTGTCCCTCCCTTCTCCTTTCGTCTATCCCCCTCCCGTCTCCACACATGTCTGTCCATCCCTTCTCTTTTCTTCTCCTTTTCGCCCCTTCCTTCCCCTCCTTTCCTCTCCTATCTTCTCCTTTTCGCCCCTTCCTTCCCCTCCTTTCCTCTCCTCTCTGCCCCTCCTTTCCCCTCTGCCCCTCCCTCTTCCTTTTCTCTCTTCCCTGTCCCTCCCTTCCCTTCCATTCCTCTCCTTTCTGCCCCTTCCTTCCTTTTCCTCCCCTCCCTGCCCCTCCCTTCTGTTCCAACCCAGCCAACCACATCAGATTATCAAAGTAGGTTCGTGTTTACTTCCCCCACAATCATGGAATTCAGCCATTATGTTTCCTTTCTGGGCATTACGTAATAGGCATCAGGAGCGTCCCTTTTCACCACCTTGCCTCTCTGTATTTAGCGGTATTTATTTATTTAATTATTTATGTATTTGATTTTTTTTCTCGCCACTTCACCCTGTTTTTTTTCCCTGGTTACAAAACATTCGGTGTAATTAATTCTTAAGGGAGTTCTCATTTTGTGTTGCAGTTTAGGAAGTAAGGTTTTATCTTATCTCTCCTGTTCGGAAGGTAGCTATCTCTTAAACTGAATGAAAGCTTTTGGAGATAATAGCACTAGTAAAAGTAATAGTAGTAATCAGTGGTAGTATGTAGTAGCCTACCTGTAGTAGTATTTGCGTCAGTAGTAGCAGAAGAGTAGTAGTACCGGTACCTTAGTAGTGATAGTAGTAGTAGTAGTGGTATCATAGTAATAGCAGTAGTAGTAGGATTTAACTTCACTCCAGAAATGTCCTTAAACTTAATAAAATCATGTAGCTATTATGAACAGTGAGGAAATAAAATACTCTCGTGTTAAGGAGATGGAGCCTTTTTTTAGTTATTTTTTTTCGTCGTGGGTAATTTGAAGAGGGGACTGTCCTTGAGCGAGGCCCACTGGAAGCCACGGGGGTCACCTGAGTTACCGTCTCGCTCTGTGTGTGTGTGTGTGTGTGTGTGTGTGTGTGTGTGTGGACGTTGTTGTACCCTGGTTGTAGTGCTGATGTGTGTGTGTGTGTGTGTGTGTGTGTGTGTGTGTGTGTGTGTGTGTGTGTGTGTGTGTGTGTGTGTGTGTGTGTGTGTGTTTTATACGGTACCCTGGTTTAATGCTGATGGTTGTGAAGATTTTCGTTTTAGCCAATGGATTTCAGACTGAAGTACAGTACGTTCGTTATAAATTGTGGTTGTAACTTTGGATTTTGTGGTACCGGTTGTTGACGTACGGTACCGGTAGTTGATGTAGCTACAGTACCGAAAGCTGACTTATGGTACCGGTAGTTGATATATGGTACAGAAAGCCGATTAATCCCTTCGTTATGGTACGGGGTGTGGTTATAGTAGTTACCTGAATTGTAGTTATAGTAGAAACTTGTAGTAATTAGTTACCCAGTTACAGTGATAGTAGTAACCCAGGTATCACGTTACCTGCCTCAAAGTTACGTCATGAAGGGTAACCGAGAAATCGTCCTCTTCTTAAGGAAACATCATCGCCTCCCCGCTAACCCTGCCACTCCCAGACGTGACTAATGCATTAAATCTGCCGCTGTTTAATATTGATTTATTCTTATTTATTTCATGGTTTATTCTTGCTGACTGAAGATGGATTTATTTAACTTAGCAAGACTTAGTGAAGGGATAAATGGTGGTTGTGTACATGACTCCGCGCGCGCGCGCACACACACACACACACACACACACACACACACACACACACACACACACACACACACACACACACACACACACACACACACACACAACTTTTCTGAGATGAAGAAAATTGTCCTGTGGCAGCAGTAGGTCCTCAGATTGAAGGAGCTAAGACCCTTATTCCCGTCGGCTAAGGAGGCTTCGAAACACCTCTTCCTTAGCGATTTATTTTTGGATATGATTGGTTAATATTATTTTGCGCGTTATCTGTGCAGTGTATGGCAATATTGGAAGGATTTGTGTAGTTAACACAGAAGAGGATAGTAAGGTACAATAAAAAAAATAAATCGCAAAGGAAAAGGTGTTAGGGAGCTTCCTTACCCGGCGAGAATATGGGCCCAAGAGTTTTTTTGAGTCGCCAACACAAGCAAGCGACTCTTACCTTTTTTTTTTTTTTTTTTACTGTCCTCTTCTGTGTTATATAAATCCTTGCAGCAACGCCATATTCAGCATAAAGAACGTATAATAGGATATCAACCAGCTGTACACAATAATAAATCGCCAAGGAAGAGGTGTTAGGGAGCTTCCTTACGCGTCAAGAATACTGTTTACTTGGGTGTGGTCGTAGGCTAGATGTACACCGGTATGTTCTGGGTAACTGTAGGTCTAGTGTGTGTGTGTGTGTATGTATCAAAATCTCTCTCTCTCTCTCTCTCCTCCCGCTTGGGGTCATGTGCTTTGAAACCCGAACTTGGTGCGGTATTGTGGCTGTAGTGAGGCAACACACACACACACACACACACACACACACACACACACACACACACACACACACACACACACACACACACACACACACACAGCAAACCAGTTGTGTTCTGTCTACCTGCTTATCACCTCACCTCACCCCAGCACCCTGCCTCACCCTGCCAGCTTCACCCACCACCTTCACAGCATCTCCCTGTCTTCACCTCAGCATCTTCACATCATTATCCCGTCTCACCTCATTTCCCTTCCTTGTGCAGCATCACCATACCGCATTTCACCGCCCTTCCTGCTACACCTCACCCCTTCACCCATGCAGCATCACCCTCGCGTACGTCCTCACCCCCACATCACACCATACCCAGATCCCCACGTCATCACCACATCCAGGTCCTCACATCATCACACACCACACTACACCTAGATCCTCACATCATCACCACATCACACCTCATACAGACCCTATCACCACACCACAGTGTCCACACCACACCACACCCTGATCCTCGTATCACCACCACACCACACCCAGACTCTACCAGCGTCACTACATCACACCCAGACCATACCAGCATCACACCTTACGTAGACCCATATAGCATCATACCACACCACGCCCAAACCTTCACAGTATCAGTTCACATCACCTCAGCATCACATAGTTCGTCTGTTCTCCACCCTGTTCCACACCACATAATTCCACCTCACTAGGCTATCCTCAGTCCACATTCCACCCCGTTTTGTCTCCCCTCTGCCCTCTTCCTTTGTCCTGTCCAGCCAAATTCCTTCCCGGCCAGCCCCACCCAACCCTAGCTTCTCTCGCTCCACCCACTACCAACCACCCAACCAGTTCAGCCACCCAGTTCCACTCATTTCACCACGTATGTTCATCCAACGTCGTTCCACACACACTCGTTTTGCATTCAGCTTATTCCCTTTGCATATAAAGACCTGTCACGAAGCCAACCTGTTCCACCTATCACAGCCCTCTTCCTCTCTTGTTCCACCAGTACCGTCTTATTCCACCACTGTTCCATCCATCATCACCACAGTACTGTTCCACTCATCACTACCACTTCCACCCACATCATAACTGTTCCACCCATCATCACCACCCTGTTCTGCCCATCACCACCACTTCCACTTATCACGACCACTTCCACCCTCACCACTACTTCCACCCATCGCCACCACTGTTCCACCCATCACCCTGTTCCACGTACTGGCACATTTCATCCTTCTCAGCTTATAGCCTGCCCTCCCTGTTCGTGCACCACCAACTTCCGCATTCCACCCCACGCTACCTTCTTACCTTTATCATCAAATACATACAATCATCGGTCATCACTCTCTCTCCAGGTAACCCCGAAGTTCTCTTTCACTCTCATTATCTTCATTTCTGCTTCTTTATTCTCTTCCTCGCTTTCTTTACCCCTTGTTCTGCGTCTTTATTTCCCCCTTCCTCGAGTTCGCATTTTTTTTTTTATCACTGACCAGCTCCCCCTGCCAAATCATTGTCCATCTCAGTCAGTCCTGTTTCCTAGTGTTTCATCCTAGCTTTCTCTGTCCTAATCCTAGTTATCTCAGTTCATTTCTTGTCCCCGTACTTAATGCCAGCTCCTCATTCCGCGTCCCATCCCATCTCACCTTACTGTACTGTGACTTGCATTATTTTATTGCCTCGACGAATCACACCTCCAGTTACGAAAGAGAGAGAGAGAGAGAGAGAGAGAGAGAGAGAGACTGAACTTATTTTTTTCAACCATATTGTATCATGCATTATTTTATTACCACGGCGTATCACACCTAACCTACAAATACGAGAGAGAGAGAGAGAGAGAGAGATTTTGTCATGCATTATCACCTCCATCACACCTGCAGTTACCATACCCTAGTAAAGTAATAACCAACCCACTAATTGCAGTAACATTAATTAACTACAGGTATGCAATAATCAGTAATGACCCTAATTTATCTCTTTTTGGTTGGCTTCCTCAGGCCTCACAAACTTAGAAAAAAAGGAGTCATCTTGTCCCACTGAAAGTTGGGGGTAATTAAGGATAGTGAGGGTGTAATTTTAAGCCTGGGTAATGAAGGACAAAACTGAAGTGAAATTAGGAGCCAACAGGGACTTCGTGCGATTCTTGGACGTGATTCCACCTGGCAGGCGATTTGTTTTTGGCCACCCCTTTCGGATTTAAGGCGTCTGGCAAAAGATGGAGGGATAGATAGGCAGGCAGGTTGCTAGGCAGATGGACAGATAGATAGATAGATGGACAGGTAGATATATAGATAGACTTAGATAGATTCCAGTTTACTATTGGAGGCTACGCTGCCAAAACGTTTATAAATACTTTACGATACACTAATGTTCTTACCTCTTTTTCTTTACAGGTAAGTTCTGCATCCTGGTTAGCTGTGGGGACGGACAGGGTGAGTACAGATCAAGTGTAAACTCAAATCGCGTCCCCCCCCAAAAAAAAAAAAAAAAAAAAAAAAATGCAGTTTGGTGAGGGTGATTTTGTGATGAGGCTTTTAGTAATGTTACCCCGTACCGGGAGGCAAGGAAACGCGATACCAGGTATACGCACAAGGCTGTTTTGCAATCGTCTTAACTGCATTTGCTACTGTGTGTGTGTGTGTGTGTGTGTGTGTGTGTGTGTGTGTGTGTGTGTGTGTGTCTTTTATCATACCCCATTGAGCAAAGTCACAAGAATACATGTTTTGTAATGTTACTTGTCTGTTTACCTTAATTAGACCAGCAGTATCAATTTTGGAGTAAACACGTATGCTTCAGATGTTGCCAAGTCGTGTTTTTTTTTTTTTTTTTAGCAAGACTTCCAAATTTGCCAGGTGGAGTTGCCAGGCGGGTTTGCAAAGTACTTCAACTTATGGGACGGGGTTGAGGCTGACTAGTACCGGTACCATCTGTCTGTCTGCCTATACCTTATTTTTATTTGTCTGCTTTGCTTACATGTCTGTTTTTATCTGTCTGCTTTTTATCTCTAGGTCTTTGTCAACCTGTCTTTACCTTACCTTCATATTTATGGCTTTGTACCTCAACCAGTCCTGCCAACTCTTCTGCCTAAGCCCCCTAAAGTCCCATTCCGTTTTCCTTTGCCATCTGTAGACGCATTTATTAAGTTTTATAGATTTTTTTTTTTTTTCTGATTGGTCCACATTAATCCTTTTATTGCAAGATATCACCCCTAACGTGAATGAAGCCGTCTAATGGTAAGTAAAGAAAGCGTCTGGCAGTAGGCCTTGTCAGCTTAAAATACAGCATCCAAAAATGGTCACCGGAACTAAAAATGTTAATGTGTCCTGCCATGTGGTTCGATAGCTGTGTCTTAAAATATATACCAATCGTTAGTTGCATATCTGGCTTACATGGCTTTCCCATTGTGTGGCTTAGTTTATCTCTGCCAGTCTGCTTCCCTGCGCCTCTACCTGCCTGCCCAAGTCTACCAGTACCTCACGCACCTCTGTCTCTCTGATCAGCCAACATAGTTGTATTTGTCTACGCCTAGTAACCTACATTGTTCTGTCTGCCTAGCCCACAACCGTACCTTACCTGTGTACCCATAAGCCTTTACCTCTATATTTCCCTGCTTTTACCTTTATATTTCCTTGCCTTTACCTCTATATTTCCCTGTCTTTACCTGTATATTTCCCTGTCTTTACCTGTATATTTCCCTGTTTTTACCTAAACAATTCCCTGCCTTTACCTGAATATTTCCCTGCCTTTACCTGTATATTTCCCTGCCTTTACCTGAATATTTCCCTGCTTTTACCTATATATTTCCCTGTCTTTACCTGTATATTTCCCTGCTTTTACCTGTGTATTTTCCTGTCTTTACCTGTATATTTCCCTGCTTTTACCTGTATATTTGCCTGCCTTTACCTGTATATTCCCTTGCTTTTACTTGAATATTTCCCTGCTTTTACCTGTATATTTCCCTTCCTTTACCTGTATATTTCTGTCTTTACCTGTATTTTTCCCTACCTTTACCAGTCTGTTAACTGACCTTTACGTGTATACCTGCCCTTTATACCTGTCTGCCTCCCAGTCTCGCCGAGTATGCCAACCAAGTGAATCCATCTACCGATTCACTTGCCTTTCTGTTTGCTTACCTGCCTTTATCTGTCTTGTTTCCTTGTAGTCCGTTCACACCCTTTACCTGCCTACCTACTTTTATCTACCAGTACCTGTCTACGTCCTACCTCCCTCCCTTTAGTCCGCGCACCTTTACCTGCCTACCTACTTTCATTTACCTGTCTGCATCCACGAGTCTACCGGTATATGCCACTCACAGGTATACCCCACACTTCACCTGTCTGCCATTTAGTCTCGTATTCTCGAAGCCTAAGGAAGCTACCAAACACATCTTTATAAGCGATTTATTTTTGCTTATACACTTTACCATCCTCTCGTGTGTTAGTTAAATCATTCTGTTATCGCCATACTCTGCGTAATAGCGTACAGAACTATATTAACCAGCCGTATCCAAAAATAAATCGGTAAGGAAGAGGTGGTAGGGAGCTTTCTTTATCGACAGGCATACGAGTCTTAGCCTTTTACCATTGCACTCACCAGCCTACCTCCTGTTCCTGTTAGTCTGTCGATACTAAACCTCCTCAGTAAGGTGATTTTTTTTTTTTTTTTTTTTTTTTTTTTTTTTTAGTACATTCTTGCTCTACTAGACTTTTTTTTTTTTTACTCAGAATAAACGTTTGAGATTTAAGAAACGTTTGAGATTTGATAAACATGTAAGATTTCAGAAACGTTTGAGATTTAAGAAACGTTTGAGATTTAAGAAACGTTTGAGATTTAAGAAACGTTTGAGATTTAAGAAACGTTTGAGATTTAAGAAACATCTGAGATTTAAAAAACGATTGAGGTTTGATAAACGTTTGAGATTTAAGAAACGTTTGAGGTTAAGTTAAATATAGGTTCATTAACTCTTCCATAACCAGGGGATTTTCCTGACCTGAATAAAATCGTCTGGTCGTTGTAAGAATACCTTTAGTTAATAAAAATTAAAACGTTAATATTAAAGAAACATTCGGTTAGTGAAGTCCACCTGCCAACTTGCAATTACTTGTTTACCTGAGTACTTTTACCTGTGGACGTGATGACACACACGTCTCTCTCTCTCTCTCTCTCTCTCTCTCTCTCGTATCTAGTGTCTACAGTCACTGATAAGAACCGTCAATTGAGTGGTCGCATAAGAAGATAAAGGAAGATTTAGTGATAAAAGAATGATAGGAGAGAGAGAGAGAGAGAGAGAGAGAGAGAGAGAGAAAATGGAGAAGGAAAATGCATCTGAAAATAAGTACCGGGTATGCATATAGCCCAAGAGGGAAAGGCAAGAAGTGAAAGGTGTGACGGAGGTGAAGATTGAGGTGATGGTAGTGAGAGAGAGAGAGAGAGAGAGAGAGAGAGAGAGAGCAATTTTTCGCCTAGTGAAAATGAGTGAGAGTAAAAATGTGACAAGGCTAGGCGATTTTTTTTTTTTTTTTTTTTTTTTCCAGTGTTGGGAATGGGGGAGTGAATTGGGGAATGTATGATGGGAGGGGTAGGAATGGGGGAGTTTGAGTGACGGAGTGGGGTGTGGGGAGTTGAGTGTGGGAGTGCAGTGAATGTGGGGGGGGTGAAGTAACTGTGGTTGGATGGGGAGAAGAATAAGAGCGTTGGGGGAGAATGATGTGGGGAGTTAGAATGGGTGTCTGAGCCTCCAAGTAGGACCGAAACTGCTTAATCTTCGCAGGACATACAAGTTTATTATTATTTTTTACTCTGCTTTATGTAGTTATATAAATCATGGGGAGTAGGGAGTCACATGCATAGGAAGTAGGTGGTTGTAGATGGGGAGTGACCTTGGGGAGTTTTGTTTGGAGATTTGGGAGCGAAGTCTGGGGAGTAAGGCGTCATATTAGCGATTGGGGAAGGTAGGGAGGAAAAACTGCAAGGTTGGGAAGAGGGAGGTGAAATTGGAGCAGCGTGTGTGTGTATGTGTGTGTGTGTGTGTGTGTGTGTGTGTGTGTGTGTGTGTGTGTGGATGGGGAGAAAAACGCTAAGGATTGAGCACGGGGGGTCAGATCAGGACCTTGAGTGGGAAGGGGAAACTGTGGATGGGGAGTGAAATCAGAATAGTGTGTGAGGTGGGGAGTTAGAGCAGTGAATGGGGAGTGAGTAAGGTATTGAGAAAGATAAGAACATTGGTTTGGGGAGTGGGAAGTTGTAGTGTTAGGGGAGTGAGTGGGGTGTAAGTCTGAGGAATGGGGAGTGAGATGAGAGCAGTGGGAGGTGAGTGGGGATGAGTGGGAAGAAAAAATTGAATGGGGAGTGAGACTGTTTGTTGTAATGGCGGGAAGTCAAATCAGCATTGTGAGAATGGGAAGGAAAGAGATAGTGGATGGTGAGTTTGTTTAAGGATTGGGGAGTGAAGTGAGAAGGATATGAGGATGAAGAGGAAAGAAACAGTGGATGGGGGGTTAGTTTAAGGAGTGAGGAAGGAAATGGGAGTAATATGAGGGTGGGTAAGAAGAGGCAGTGGGTGGGGAGTTAGTTTAAGCAGTAGGGAGTCAAATTAGAACACTGTGATGGTGGGGAGGAAAGAGACAGTGGTTGGGGAGTTTGTTTAAGGATTGGGGAGTGAAGTGGGAGTGATATGAGGGTGGGGAGGAAATATACAGTGGGTGCGGAGTTAGAGTAAGGAGTAGGGAGTGAAATGAGAGTAATATGAGGGTTGGAAGGAAAGAGGCAGTGGGTGGGGAGTTAGTTTAAGGAGTGGGGAGTGAAATGAGAGCAGTGACTAAAAGAAAAAAGTATAAGTGGAGAGAGACAGTGGTACTTCAGTTCACCTTGACGTAGCCAGAGAGAGAGAAAGTTGGTCAGGCTGTCAGTGACCATCAGTAACTCCACACTTCGCAGGTCTGGTGATGTGGAGAAGTGGAAGGGAGGATGTGGAGTGGTGGTGGATAGCATGGAGCCTGGGTGGTGATGAATTGAAGTGGAGAGGAGGATGTGGAGTGGTGGAATGAAGTGGAGAGGAGGATGTGGAGTGGCGGTGGATAGAATGGAACATGGGTGGTAAGGGAGTGAAGTGGAAAGGAGGATGTGGACTAGCGGTGGATAGCATGGAGCCCGGGTGGTGATGGAGTGAAGTGGAGAGGAGGATGTGGAGCAGTGGAATGGAGCCTGCGTGGTGGTAGAGTGAAGTGGAGAGGAGGATGTGGAGTGGTGGAATGGAGCCTGCATGGTGGTGGAATGAAGTGGAGAGGTTGAGGAGTGATTTGGAGTCATGGCATGAAGCTTGGGTGTTGGTAGAGATGTATCTGGTAGCCTATGTGGATTGTGGTGAAGAATGAAGTAAAGTGGATTGGAGGTGGGTGGAATGAGCACTACTTTGGGTGGTGGTGGAGTAGAGAGAGAGAGAGAGAGAGAGTTGCTTGGTGGTGGTGGTGGAGGTAGAGGAAACGTGTAAGTGGAGGTGATAATGGAGTAGCGGTAAATGGGTGTTGATGGTGGAGTGAGAGAGCTGGTGGAGAGATTGGTGAGAGAAAAAGAGGGGAGGGTGGTGATGATGATGATGATGATGATGATGATGAGGGTGGAAAACCAAGAAAATGGGAACATTGGTGAGAGAGAGAGAGAGAGAGAGAGAGAGAGAGAGAGAGAGAGAGAGAGAGAGAGAGAGAGAGAGAGTGAGTAAACCTTGTGCCTGGTGGAACTGATGGTGGAGGAGGGATATGAGTGATGGAGAGACACTAAGTGGATGAGTGGATGGTACGTAGAGAGATGGTGGAGTGACGGGGTAAATTCAATATTGGAAAATTTGCCCAAGAGAGAGAGGGGGAGAGAGAGAGAGAGAGAGAGAGGAAAAGAGACGAGGAAGAAGATGAATAAAAATAAGGAATAGGGAGACTTGAGACAGGATACATAAGAGGAAAACAGCGTAAATACCGTGAGATTAGGCTCGTGGAATGATCCGAGGTGAGATTAGAGTTAGATGTGAGTGATTGGTGGTGCGAGCTTAGAGTGAGATTAGGGTGAGATGACAGACTTGCTGAGGTTGAAGTGGTTAGATGAGTTTTGTCAATGGTGTGATCTTAATTTTAGCTAATTTGAGCTTAGGATGAGTTGTACGAGCTTAGAATGAGAATGACAGTATGAGTTTAGGACGAGATTACTGGTGAGCCAAGACTGAGATTAGTTAAAGCTACGGATGATAAGTAACTGATCTAAGCTAAGGGTGAGATTAATAGGAATATAATCCTGATCTGAGCCAAGGTTCAGATGGGAGACATTCTGAGGATGAGCTTAATGGGGTGAGCTGAGGGTGATTCGTGGGGTGGACTTAAAGGGAGATCAGTGGGATGAGCTGAGGTTAAAATTAATGAGATCAGTTGAGGATGATGATAATGGGGTGAGTTAAGGGTGAGATTAGTGGGATGAACTGAAGGTGAGATTAATGTTATGAGCTAAGGAGATGAGAATGAGTGAGCCAAGAGTGAGAATAATAGGATGAGCTGAGACCAGACCTTCACCTTCACACGAGCTGCATAACCTTGTGTTGTTGGTTTTTCCCTCGTCCGTGAGAGAGAGAGAGAGAGAGAGAGAGAGAGAGAAAGAGAGAGAGAGAGAGAGAGAAATTAAATCCCTATTTACCTTTACATAAATCAAGACGAAAGAGAAGGAATGAAATCCTTTTTTTACCATTACATAAATCAAGGAGAGAGAGAGAGAGAGAGAGAGAGGGGAAACGAAATCCTTTTTTCCATTATATAAATCAAGACGCCTGGTAGTCTGGCCTGTGATGTAAAGGCTTCACTTTTGCCGACGGTGATGTGTTATGGTCGCTACGTGTAAGATTTTTTTTTTTTTTCATTTACTTCTCTGCTATCCTTGTCTTATTCTAGTAGTTTAATCGCACTCTTATAGGAGGTGCCTAGCATGGGTCTCTTCTTATGTGCTAGGCTATATTCTGATCTACGCAGGTCTAAATCTAAGAAGGGGTACTGTCTGTTTAATATATACTTGTTGCATATCGGTAAATGACGTACAAAACATTATCCAGTCGAATTCAAAAGTAAATCGGTGAGGAAGAGGTGTTAGGGAGCTTCCTTTACTGCCGAGAATATGAGCCCTGGTGGGAGAGTGGCAATTTGTAGCTTAGGTAGACTTCAGGTAGGCATTAAGGATTACCGGATATGAGAACCGTGGCCAAGCGCTTCATGGTGTCTGTTTCCACCTTTAGTTACGGTACCTTAAGCGCTTCATGGCATCTGCTTCCACCTTTAGTTACGGTACCTTTGTCTTCTAGAATATAACACCACAGCTGGGGACTGGTGTAAAGGGGGAGGATGGGAGGTGGCTGGGTACGGTGGGGGAGGCAGTGGCAGACGTCGGTGGGTGGGTATCGCCTGGGGCCTGTCCCTGACCACAGCCAGCCCCCCAGCCCACACCTCCAGCCTCTCTGTTCTGCCCTGCTCTGCCCTACCCTACCCGCCATCACCACCCATCATCATCACTACCTCAGACCACCACCACCACCACGAACCATCATCATTGTTACCATCATTACCCCCTCAAGTCACCACCGTCGCACATCACAGTCACTATAACCACCATCACCACAAATCATCATTACCACTTCAAGCCACCACCACCACCACACAGCATCATCGTCATTATCATCATCGCTCGTTTTCAGTAGCACCATCACACACCACCACCACCACACACCATATACACCATCATCATCATCACCACCGTCATCACCACAAGCTGTCACTTTCATCATCGCCACAGATTAGCACCGTCACCTCCACCTACCACCTTCATCACCATTGACCTTTGAGTGCCGAGGGGTTACTGAACTAAATTGCCTGGTGGTAGCAGTTCAGAGTTTAATAATCAGCAGCATGTTAAACACGGAAGGTTAATGCCAGTACATGCCCTCACCACCAGCCTTGCATCACACAGCCGTCACACCGCCTTCATCACCACCACTTCCCATCATCACCATTATCATCATCACTGCTGTTACGGTCGTCAACACATCATCAACACCTTCGTCACCATTATCATCGACACTACTGTTTCCGTCGTCACCATACACTATCACCACCACCATCACCACCACATCACACGGTACTATCACCACCGCCACCAGCAGAATCTCACACCACTACCGCGATCTTCAATCATCATCATCATCATCAATGCCACCATCATCATTTCTGCCTTCATTACTACCATTCAGATCTTCCGTTAGCTCTCCACTTACACAGTTACCAAGCAGCCACCATGATTACCATACCGCCTAAGCCATTGCAGAAATTATAGAGGGGGGGATAAGTTACGGCTGGTGGAGGGGTGGGGGGTAATAGCAGATATGGGAGGTGGAAGGGGAGGGGGCAGTAGGTGAGAGGTGGAGGTGGTAACAGCAGGTGGGGAGGTGGAGGGGAGTAACAGCGGGTGGGGAGGTGGAGTGGGAGTAACAGCAGGTGGGGGAGATAGAGGGGGTTAACAGCAGGTGGGGAGGTGGAGGGGAATAACAGTAGGTGGGAGAGGTGGAAGGAGTTAACAGCAGGTGAGGAAGGTGGAGGGGAGTAGCAGCAGGTGGGGAGGTGGAGGGGAGTAACAGCAGATGGGGAGGTGAAGGGGAGTAACAGCAGGTGGGGAGGTGAAGGGGAGTAACAGCAGTTGGGGAGGTGGAGGGGAGTAACAGCAGATGGGGAGGTGGAGGGGAGTAACAGCAGATGGGGAGGTGGAGGGAGTAACAGCAGATGGGGAGGTGGAGGGGAGTAACAGCAGATGGGGAGGTGGAGGGGAGTAACAGCAGGTGGGGAGGTGGAGTGGGAGTAACAGCAGGAGGGGAGGTGGAGGGGAGTAACAGCAGGTGGGGAGGTGGAGTGGGAGTAACAGCAGGTGGGGAGGTGGAGTGGTAGTATGGTAACCGTGTAACGCAAGGCAACTGGCGGAATTTCCTGCGAGCGACTGGTGGTTATTGTGACTCTCCCTTTTCCTGTCCTTTCCGCTCCACCACTCGTCACCCCTCACCCCACTCCATCCCTTCATTTTCCTGTCTTGTCCGTCTTCTCCCCGTCTACCAGATCCCTCCTCTTCCCTTCTTGCTCTTTCCTCGTCTTTCCTTCCTTCCCCCTCCCCATTCGTTTTCTTGCCTCCCTGCCCTTCCCCTTCTCTTCTATCCTCCCACCCCACCGTCATCAGATTGCCCCCCCTCCCCTTCCCTGTCCTTTCCTTCCTGTCCCCTCCCTCACTCTCCCCCCTACCACTTCCTCAACCTTTTCTCGTGCCCTTTAACTCCAGGTGTAGGTGTTGGTGTGGTGTGGTGTGGGGTTGGTTTGTGTGTGAGTGTGGGGGGGGGTTTGTTAAGTAGATGTGAGTGTGTACTGTATTTAGTTGGACTAGCTTAGACAGTACGAGTATGTATGTGTGTGTGTGTGTGTGTGTGTGTGTGTGTGTGTGTGTGTGAGAGAGAGAGAGAGAGAGAGAAAAGAGCATGAATGTGAAGGGTGACAGGGAAGTGTTTTAAGTACCGTAGATGTGTGTGTGCACCCGTAGCTTGCTAGCCTAGTTCCATGTGTGTGTGTGTGTGTGTGTGTGTGTGTGTGTGTGTGTGTGTGTGTGTGCAAGAGAACCTTCAATGTAGCCACAGTTTCCCCGGGGACTCTTCAACACACAGTCTTAATGCCCCCTCTCTTCTTACACACCTTCACTTTCCTTTACTATTCTCTGCTTTATTTGTTGGTGTCCTTATTTGTGTGTGTGTGTGTGTGTGTGTGTGTGTTTTAATTTTGCTCTCTAGGATACAGTGGTATGTGACACCTTTATGGCGATGGTCAAGGTGAGAGAGAGAGAGAGAGAGAGAGAGAGAGAGAGAGATCCTTCTTCCTTCTGGTTCCTGCTGCTTTCCTTCTACTGGTACTTCCTCCCTCCTCATTCCTTTCCTCCCTACTGCTTCCTCCCCCTCCCATCCTCCTGCCTCCTCCTCCCTTTACTTCCTGGCCTCCTCCTCCTCCCATACAGGGTACCACATTTTGTCTGTCGGTCTATTTATCTCTCTCTCTCTCTCTGCGTGCTCGGGGTCTGGCTAGGCTTACAATTTATGTTTATTAATACATTTAGCCTTTAGCAAACATTTACCAAGGGATAGAGAGTAATGAGCCCTTTCACCCCAAGCACGAATTTCTGTAACTTATTTTGTGACGATTTTTAGTTTTAGCCCCATAGTAGAGGAAACATTGAAGGCTAATCTAGGCCTCTTCTCCCTAACACCTCTTCCTAAGCGATTTATTTTGCTGGTTACAACTTTATCCCATTCAGTTCATCAGAGCCCATAGTAGAGAAAGTGGAGTCTGTCGTCGGGTAAGGAAGCTCCCTAATACATATTCCTAAGCGATTTATTTTGCTGATTACATCTTTTGCCCATTTAGTTTATCATAGTCCCATAGTAAATAATATGTTAATGAAGGCCACATCCAAAGCTGTATTCTCGTAGGGTAAGGAGTCTCCCTAATACCTTTTCCTTAGCGATTTTTTTTTGGATGTGACTGGTTAATATCCATGTGTACCGGTACGTTATTTATGCAGAGTATATATTGAAAGTATTATGTAACACAGAAGAGGACTATAGGCTATGGTGTGCTAAGAAAAATAAATCGCTTAAGAAAGGTGTTGGGAGCTTCTTCAACCGACGAGACTAACATTTCTTGTCTCTCCTAATCGAGAAAGTGTTATAAAGAAAATAGGATAAAGGGGCAAAGAAATATGAGTAGCGTTATTTGGCTGGGAGTAATTTAACACTTCATTACGGTGACGTCTTGCTGTCTGCTTACGGTAGCGTTTCTTAACCTGGGGTGCTGAAGTCAGGTGTAAGGGGTGCTGGAAAATGCAGCGTATATTGGTTTGGCTTAGTATTGGCATTGTTGATATTTTATTTTTGGAGAATGTATAAAATGAATTGTCAAGGAGCACATCACATGACTTTATCCTTGTAGTCGTGTAGTAACTGTAGCAGCTGTAGTGCCAGTGACCAGATGTAAGGGAGTGTTGGACTGTGCGGCCTTACTGCAGGGGGTGCTGAGGTCGGAAAAGGTTAAGAAACGCTGCCTTACGGTTATCTTTCCACTCGGGATCGTCTGGTACTGAAGGGGTCAATGCGAGTCTCTCTCTCTCTCTCTCTCTCTATCTCTCTCTCTCTCTCTCTCTCTCTCTCTCTCTCTCTCGTGTGTAGGTAGTATCAAGCCTAATCCCTCAAATTTAGAAAGTCTCCCCTAAGCTGAATTAAATTGTCTAGACGTAGCATGAGTAAAAGTAAATATATATTCGGTACACCACCTCCTCCTCCTCCTCCTCCATCATCATCACGGCAATTGAAGGCTCAATTTAGCGCTCCAGTTAGAAAAAAAATCTCAAAACTAAATAAGATCTTTAGGATAATTCAAAAGTTAAGTAAATCGTTCTGGAGGTGGGTTAATTAAGAACACCTTGATTGCAGGTAGGTAATTAGAGTATGGTAAGGTGCATAATAAATGAATCAAATAAATAGTTGAATAAAAATAAAGGGAATGTTAGCAGAGGTTGGAGCAATTAAGAACGCCGTGGCTGGAGGTGATTAGCGGATAATGAGTCAGCCTTTGTAATTAGGGGACGTAATAACCACGTGATTAGGCCAGGCATTGTTTTATTGCAACCATCTCTGCGAAAAGTACGCCTTGGGAATTTATATATATTTTTTGGTTAATTTATTTGTTAAGGTGATATTTTGTGTATTGGTATTTGGTGGTAAGCGTATTTAAGGGCCTCACCATCCATTCATTTGATGTAGTGCTGTTTTCTGATGAGTTTCATAAGTAATAGGCTAAGTGGTGTTTCTTGTAGCCTAGGAAATCACTTTCTTCGTTGGGAGGTACCGTAACCATATAACCAGTTGGACGTGTCCGTTGAGGCCCGAATGATGACGACGATGATGATGATGGTGGTGGGGACGACGATGATGATGATGATGATGATGATGATGATGATGATGACGATGGTGGGGGTGTTGGTGGTGGGGATGATGATGATGATGGTGTTGGTGGTGGGGATGATGATGATGATGGTGGTGGTGGGGATGATGATGATGATGGTGGTGGTGGGGATGATGAAGATGGTGGTGGTGGGGATGATGAAGATGGTGGTGGTGGGGATGATGATGATGATGATGATGATGTTGTTGTTGTTGTTGTTGTTACCTGTGTTACTTTGTCATTATTTATTTGATGCTTGGGTTCTTAGTTTTCATTATCATTGCTGCTGTTTTATTATTTGCTGCATCTTTATTTCTTCTTTGCTTTATTTATGACCTGGTTCACCTTGACTCAGCCTTTTTCCCTTGCTTGTTTGTACCGTGACGTCATTGTGTGCGTGTGTGTGTGTGTGTGTGTGTGTGTGTGTGTGTGTGTGTGTGTGTGAGAGAGAGAGAGAGAGAGAGAGAATGTGTGTGTGTGTGTGTGTGAGAGAGAGAGAGAGAGAGAGAGAATGTGTGTGTGTGTGTGTGTAGGCTATATGGGGGTGGTTGGCGTGTGTAGGCAGGATTTGGTTGAGTGCACCCACAACGGGATGCCACAAGGCCCTACTCTCTCCAATATTCTCCTTGCCCTCGGAAGTTTCTTAATATCTCCTCCTCACCGATTCATTTTACTATTTCCACCATTGTCATCCCCTTCTGTGTTAATAGCGAAGACTAGAATATTTTAAAAGGCGAAACCGGTATATAACATTTAAGGATATATCAAGGTGTAATCTTGTATGCAAAATAAATGGCTTCGGAAGTGGTGTTAGGAAGCCTGTTATACGAACGATAATATGAGATGTATTCATGATGAAATGTGAGACTTGGTAGCATATTTTTTTTAGCGATTTATTACTCTTATTACACGTTGATATTGTGTTAGTTTTTATGTAATTTTAGTACCTGTACTGGTTTATCCAAATTTGACTCGTACAGTACAAAGGAGTTCAAGGAGTGGGTTAATATGCAGAATAAGTTGCATAGGAAGAAGTGCTAAGATGCCTCTGGTCCCTGTATTTGCTCCACTGCACCACAGGCATGGGGTTGGTGTGGCCATGGGGGGGGGAGGCTGGGAACTGGCCACCTTTTTCACTTTTTTTTCCTTTTTTTTTTTTTTCAGCAAGAGCCCAGCATATCTTAGCCGCCTCTTTGTTTCATAAAGCTCCCTGTTCCGCCGTCTGTGACTGTGTTCCCCTGAGTTTGGTTGCTGGCTTGTAGGTTTGGGGCGTGAAAAAAGAGAAAAGGAAAGAAAAGAAAAGAAAGAAAGAAGGCTAATGATTCTGGTAGGCTACACAAACATCGTCCCTTCTCCCCTCTCCATGCAGTTTACACACACACACACACACACACACACACACACACACACACACACACACCTCTCTAACTAACTAACTAATTACTCGTTTCATTTCTGGAAGGCACGTAGAAATATATGTAGATTGCCTGTAAAATAAACGTATGTAGTATTTATTATGAGCCTGGGAGCATATTCATAAACTCTCTTAAGCTTAAGTTGTATGAAAGAGTCCTCGTACATGCACGTGCCTTCAGTGATACAGCCTTTGATTCCTTCTTTCATAAAAAGAAAAAGAAAAAGATACCAGTCACAGTTAAATTAATTGCAAATATTTAAGTAACAAAGGAAAATGACCCATCTTTAATAGCTAATTTTTTGGTTTTCCTTTAAATTTTTTTTGGATCCTTTATGAAGACGACGCCTGGATGCCTCGCGTGTTTGTTCCGAGTGAAGAGATGGTTGGCATTATTTATCTGCGGGGGAAGACGAGGAAAACAAGCCTCATAAATATCAACATAAGACAAGGAATACGGCTGGAGATTACAGGGATTAATCGCTGTAGGGTTTTTAAAGTAGAAGGTCGAGAAAAGGTTATAATCGTCTAAGTTAGCAGGATTTAAAACAAGAATTACCACAGGGGATTACAGGGATTATTCGCTGTATGGTTGCAAGCATTGAGGGTCGAGAACAGGTGATAAAAATTGTATGGAGTTAGCAGGATTTAAGACAAGGAATACGACGGAGGATTACAAGGATTAATCGCCATATTGCTAACACGGAAAGAGAATAACAGGATTACGGTACCGCGAATCTCCACGTAAGTATTCGTTTTTTTTTTTTTTCTTTTTCCCGGTAGCGTCTGGTTTTATGGAGGCGGTGTCATGCCAGGTCGCAGTTTATGGCTGTGTTTCGTGTGGCCTCTTATCGTTCCTGCTATCTCACTGCAATTGCACTGTGTTGCATGCCTTACGGTTATCATTTTTTACCAGATTATTTCATATTTTGCTTCAGTATATTAGATTACTGTTAGGCAATGCTTGGTTTGGCAACATCACTCAATTTTTATGTGGTGTGTGATGATATTTTTAAGGCTTTTATTTAATTTACTAAGAATTGTTGTGTGCTTTTATGTTATGTTTCTTCTTTGTGCTTTCTTATTTTAACCAGAATTCTCTTTTGTTTCATGATAGTGTGTTTGGTAAGGTTAGAACATTGCGAGTTTGTGTCCAGTCGTATTTTATGGTGTGTGTGTGTGTGTGTGTGTGTGTGTGTGTGTGTGTGTGTGTGTGTGTGTGTGTGTGTTTTAGGGTTAAATATCTCCGTTCCCAGTTCTGCTTTAACCAAATTTAATCAGTAATTCTCACGAGACTTCCGAATCGCTGAACCTCGGGTCCCCTCCCCCCTTCCCAGCCCCTTCCTTGTATCCCCAGAGGAGAAGCATGTCGTGGCGTGCCCTGGTCGTGTCGTGGCTTGCCGTGTCGTGTTTTGGTCGTGTCCTGCTTGTGCCGTGTCGTGTTATGTCGTGGCTTGCCTAGCGGAAGTATTCATAATGGATCTCAAGTTTTTGCAGTAAAGCATGTGACCATTGAAGTGAATTCCGGAGTCGTAAACATATATACACTCACAAGTGTTTGGTGTTGTAGCCTATGAGTGAGGTCGACGATGAGATGGAGGGATGGAGTGGAGAGGTATATGAGAGAGGGGTGTGTGAGCTGGGGGGAGGGCAGTGAAATGGAGGGGACAGGGAGACATAGAGGCGATTTGTTTGTGGGCACCACTTACGGGATTAAGACATCTGGCAATAGATATATAGATAGATTTTATTTTTGCTCAAGAAGCTTTGTGAATAAGGTACCTGGTTGTGTGGTTTGGCGTGGTGTGGTGGCTGGTAGTGTGGTGGAGCAGGACTGTGGCGGCGGGTGGAGGTCATCGGCTTGCCCTGGCCCCTGTGTCCTTCCCCGGGGCACCCGTCATGGACAGGAAGGACACGCAACATGAGGGGGGGAAAAGCAAACCACAGGACACATACTATAATTTGTTTCTTTCCCACGGGGCTGGAGGTTTAAGAATGATAAAAGTATATTAATATGGATAATGATACTACTACTACTACTACTACTACTACTACTAATAATAATAATAGTAATAATAATAACGATAATTCAACAATAGCAACTCGTACAGCTGCTACTTCCACCACTACTACTACTACTACAGTACTACTACTACCGGTACTGCCGCTACTACTAATTTTAAACCTGTTGCCATCTAGCCCCAACTTCACCCCATTCTTACGTACCGGTAGTGTCATGGTGGTTATGATGATGATGATGATTAGTGATAATTATGAAAAGGAAGCTGTCTGTTGCTGCTGATAATAAAGCTGAAAATGAAGACTTTGTTACGAAATTTCGGTAATAGTGGTAGTAGTTGTAGTGGTAGGGATAGTAGTAATAATAGTAGTAATAAAAATCCTCTGTCCAAGGTAACATCGAATAATTGTACAGGATATAAGTATAATAATAATACCAATAATAATAAGGATGATGCTTTTGTGAGACTAAATAATCACCAAGGAAGTAATGATTGTGAAAAATAATATACTTCTACATCACGCGAAATAGCATCTAGACACACACGGAACTGAGAGAGAGGGAGGAAGAGCTGACTTGTCTAGGCTTGTGGGTGTCCTTCCCGCGCGACAGGTCAGGTTCCGGGAGATGTGTGTGTGTGTGTGTGTGTGTGTGTGTGTGTGTGTGTGTGTGTGTTAGAGAGAGAGAGAGAGAGAGTATTTAAGTTTTCAGACTTTTCTCCATCCACCCAAAGCTTATTTCTGTTTTTTTCTGTCTGCTTACAAATCTGCGTATCTACCGAATCTGTCAACTATATATATCTGTCTATTTCTGTATATCCATCTATCAGTATCTAACTATCTATCTATCTATCTATCTGCACTTACTCATCAGTCTTTATGTCTGTGTATGTGTTCCAAGTTTTGTCTGAAGTCATTTTCTACTCCTACCTTTCATTCCAGTAGCCCATCTTTAAGTAACACTAAGTCATTTCCGACACGTGATAGATACCAGTAGATTACCTGGTCATTTCCCGGTATTAGTTGTGTAAGTGTTGAAAGTATGCCAGTAGCAGTGAATACCGGGTACTGGGAGTGGTGTGGGGAATGTATTGGTGTAGTGAGATTTCAGGTAGCTGGGTTATTATTATTATTATTATTATTATTTATTGTTATTATTATTATTACTCAGTTTTCTTTCTTCCCCAGGTAAGTGGCTCCATCTAGCACGGATCTTCTGGTGAGTGGCTGCAAGATGAGTAGGTCCTCTGTCTTTGCCTATGAAATGTACCTACCCTCCCATCCTCTATATCTCATCATTTATTCTTTTTAATAACCGGTAGGCCATGTTTTCCTATCTACCTCTTTTCCTTCGACCTGTGTTTTTGCTGCATTGTTTAATTACTCGTTGGCCACCTACGTGGCTGATTACTTGCATCTGTCTAACTACCTTCTTATTCACCTGTTAATTAGCCTACACTGTCTCCATAAATATGTATGTTCTTTACGGACGCTAACTTGATGTATACGATGTCCATTCACACGCCTACCTATCAAGCAACTGCTTACCTACCTACCTACCTGCCTGCATACCTACCTACCTACCTACCTTACATACATACGGTACTTACCATTCAGCATACCAACCACCCTCTTCTCCACACAGCCTACCAATCACCCACTTCCTACCTACTAGGCCTACCTACCTACTCAACCACACCTTGCTTACTTACCTACCTACCTAATCAACCGCCTACCTACCAGCTTACCAGCTTTACTTACCTATATGCTATCCACCCATCCACCTACCTACTTTCTTGCCTGCCTGCCTGCTAACGGTACCTATCCTTGTACTACATATTTATCTACTTTTTGCTTGCCCACCCATCCACCTACCAACTTACCTACTTACACACCAACGTACCTGTCACCTACCTACTTACCTACTCACCTGCTTACCTGCAACTTACCTCTCCTTATCACTACGCACCAGCTTACCTACCTACTTTCCTGCCTACTTACCTACCTACCTTCCTGCCTGCTTACCTACCTAACTGCCTATCTACCTCTCTCCTTATCATTACTTAGCCTCCAGCTTACCTACCTACCTTTCTGCCTACTTACCTGCAGCTTACCCACCTGTCTTCCTACCTACCTACCTACCTACCTACCTACTTGTCATGCGGAAGCGGCTAGTTAACTTGAAACCATTGATGGAGTGGTGGCGGTGGTGGTTGTGGTGGTGGTAGGCCTAATTGTGGTAGAGAAGTGCTACCATACGCAGAGTAGGTGTTTGTGATGATGGTAGGTGTGGTAGTTGTGCTGATTGTGGTAGCTGTAGTGGTAGGTGGTAGTACAGAAATAGTGGTGGTAAAAGAAGTGTTGTAGTTATACCGATGATGGTAATTGTGGTAGGAGAGATGGTGAAACGATAGTAGTAGTAGTAGTAGTAGTAGTAATTGTGATGATTGTGTTGAAGGGCATTATTACTACTACTACCGCTACGACTACTACTACTACTACTACTACTGCTACTACTACTACTACTACTGCTGCATATGTTGGTAGCTGTGGTAGGTGAAAGAAAAGGATGGATGGTTTTGTGTGTGTGTGTGTGTGTGTGTGTGTGTGTGTGTGTGTGTGTGTAGTTAGTGATGCGAGGGAAGGGTGGATGTTTGCACAGTTGTGGTAATATTAGTTGTAGCGATGGTGGTGATTGTGGTAGGTGAGAGAGGAGTAATGGTGGTAGGTGGAAGATAGTGGTAGTTGTGGTTGTTAATAAGAGCAGTGATTGTAAGTGGTTAGTTGTGGTGGTAGTAGTAGTTGTGGTGATGATGGTAGTAGTGGTAGATGGAAGGGAAGGAATGTTGGTGGTAGGTAAGTTAGTGGTAGTTGTGATTGTTAAAGGGTAGAGGCAGTGGTGATAGGTAGGTAGTTGTGGTGGTGGTGGTAGTAGTGATGGTGGTAGTTGTGGTAGGTGGCTGGGTAGGAGAAAGGAATGGTGTTAATGATGATAGGTAGATGTGTTAATGGTAGTTGTGGTAGGGGGCAAGGGTGTTAAGTAGGTAGTTGTGGTGGTGGTAATAGTTGTTAGCGATGGTGGTAGTTGTGGTTGGTGAAAGGGGAAGGTGTAGCTAATGGTGGTAGGTGGTTGGTAGTGGTAGTTGAAGATAAGACAGTAATGTTAATAAATGGATAGTTGTAGTGGTAGTAGTTGTGGTTGTAGCGATGGTGGTAGTTGTGGTAGGCAAAAGGATATTAAACTGTAATGCATTTGCGGTTAAGATAGGAATGGTGACTGGTTGATAGGCTAGTTATGGTGGTAGTTGTGGTAGAAATGGTGGTAGGAGTGATGGTAGTCGTGGTAGGAATGGTGGTAGTCGTGGTAGGAATGGTGGTAGTTGTGGTAGGAATGGTGGTAGTCGTGGTAGGAATGATGGTAGTTGTGGTAGGAATGGTGGTAGTCGTGGTAGGAATGGTGGTAGTCGTGGTAGGAATGGTGGTAGTTGTGGTTAGGGTACGAGAGGAGGGCGGTGTACTGACCTGAAGCTGTGATTCATTTTCTCTCTCTCTCTCTCTCTCTCTCTCTCTCTCTCTCTCTCTCTCAAAACCATCTTAAAAACAAACAACAAAGAAAAGGTTGATAGTGATGCGAAGTAGGTGAACAAGAAGAAGGGCCTCACAGAAGAGGTGATAGATTAAGAAGAGGTAATAGATAGAGAAGGAAAAGATAGGAGGGGGAGTAGAGAGGAAAGAGGTGATAGAATGAATAGGAGAGGTCTGTGTGTGTGTGAGAGAGAGAGAGAGAATAGGAAATGGGCGAAGAAAGGAACATTGAGAGACAGGCGGAAGGGGCAAACAGACCAAAGAGAGGAGAGGAAAGGAAATAACACGGGAGAGAGAGAGAGAGAGAGAGAGAGAGAGAGAGAGCGACAGGGTGACGAAGGGAATTGTCTAGGAAAGGAAGCTGGAAATGGGCGTTGCGAAAGAGCCATTTTAGACTCTCTCTCTCTCTCTCTCTCTCACACACACACACACACACACACACACACACACACACACACACACACACACACACACACACACACACACACACACACACACACACACACACACACATTCGATTTTTTACCCAATCACTATTTCTTCCATTTAAGATAGGATTATATTTAGTCAGATTTCTCAGGGCTTTTCTTGTCTGTTGGGTGAGGGTGAATGGTTGATTGGATAGGTAGTTAGTAAAGGTAAGGGTGGGTGAAGGGTGAGGGATGAGTCAGGGGTGGGCAAGGCATTGGTGAGGTTAAGTAAGGGATGAAGGAGAGCGAGTGCTAGGATGAGGTGAAGAAGGTTGAGTATGTGTGGGTGAGGGATGAGTCAGGGGTGAGGAAGGCACAGATGAGGTCGTTGAGTAAGTGATGAAGGAGGTAGAGTGTGAGGAAGAGGTGAAGTAGGTTGAGTATGGGTGAGATAGTGCTGGGTAAGTGGATGTAGCAAGTGAGGATGTGGATGAGACAGAGTGAGTAATGAGTTGAAGAGAGATAATGAGGATGAAGGAAATGGTGTCCGGAAATTGGATGTTACGTTCGTAGATGAAGAATGGTGATGAGTAAGTGGTAAGTGGATGGATCATTGCTGGCAGGGTGGATGAGTGGAGTGAATGAGGGCCGCGACTGAGTGCCAACAATGAGTGCCTTTAAGTTCAGGTGTGGCACTGCTAGGTAGCTCTACTCCTTTTACTAGAACTTGGCCTAAAATTTCCCTCTCTCCATTTTGAGGGCGATATTGTAACAGTACATGAACTCTGGAATATGATGCTATTTTTTATAGTCACGAATAAGTGCAACGGAGAGGATGCAGAACCGTAGTATTGCCCCTTTTCTGCCACTGAGCTACGTGAAATAACCTGCCAAAGGACGAAAATCTAGGCCAAGTTAAGATGGATGAAGTATAGCTAGGTGAGTCTGGTGGATGAGTAAGGTGAGTAATGAGTCAGAGAGTGAAATAGGGTGTGTGGGTAATGCGATTGGGTGAATGGATGATGACCACTGGTAATGAATTAGTTGCTGAGGTGAAAGTGAGGCTGCTGAGTAAGATGAGTCAGTATGGTGAGTAAGAGATGGGTGAAGAGGAATAATAGGGGCAAAGGGTGAGTAATTAGTTGTGATAGTGATGAGTAAGAGATGAATGAGGATGAATAACAAAAGATGAGTGAAGTGTTGTGATGAGGGTGATGTAGTGAATAAGAGATGAATGAAGATGAATAGCAGAGGATGAGTGAATAAGTTGTGGTGAGAGTAGTAAGACATGAATGAAGATGAATAGGAAAGGATGAGCGAGTACTTGTGATGGTGGTGATGAGTAAGAAATGAATGAAGATGGATAGTGAAGGATGAGTCAGTGTAGTGAGGTGACTGATGAATGAGAGATAAATGAAGATGAACAGGAAATGATGAGTAATGAAGTTTTATGAGATTAAGGGATGAATGAGGACGAACAGCAAAGGATTAAGAAGTGAAGAAGGTGAATAACGAAGGTTGAATTAGTGTAATGAGATTAGTGATAGAGGAGGTGAATAAGGAATGAAGTTGAATAGCAGAGAATTTGGTGAGTAAGGGATGAAGATGAACAGTGAAGGGTGAAAGGATGTAGTGATGGCCGTGTCAGTAGGGCGGGTGAAGGGATAACGCAAGCCAACGGTTCTTGAGATCATATTACCGGTGACTCATCCTATCCTCGCCCTTATCCTCCAGCCTCATACTCACTCACATAACCACCACGCGTTCTGCCCTCCTCCTCCTCCTCCTACCCCCACTACTACTGGTACTACTACTTCTACTTACTACAACAACAACAACTACTAGTAGTAGTACCTTATCTCATTCTAGTAGTTCCTTATCTCATTCTAGTAGTTACCTTATCTCTTTCTAGTAGTTCAGTTACTCTTCTAGGAGCTGCCTAGCATGGGCCAACCGGCCTACTGCAGTTATCCTTTCTTCTTATGTTCTTATGTTCTATACTATACTACTACTACTACTATACTACTACTACTACTATACTACTACTACTATACTACTGCTACTACAGCTACAACAACAACAACAACTACTGCTACTACTACTACTATACTGGTACAATTTTTAGTAGCGGCAGCAACTCCTCTCAGGACATTGCTACTGATACCTTTCATTAAGACTATTTTTATTACTGTCACTACTTATACTCCTGTCACTGTTACTACTATTACTACTACTACTACTACTACTACTTCTATTGCTGTAGTTATTATTGTGTTTTTATTTTACTATAAGACTATTTTTATCAGTTCAAAGATAGAATTTGTATAGCCTAATGGAACCAGCCACCCATCCTGTATTGTAGTTTTATTTGTATTATTTGGTATTATTGTTGTTGCACCCTTCACATTGCTCAGTATTGCTTCAGTAGTCGTAGTAGTAGTAGCAGCAATGGTGGTGGTGATGATAGTAATATTAGTAGTTGTAGAGGTGGTGTGATAAAGGTGATAGTTGTAGTAGTGGTGGTAGTCGTAGTAGTGGTGGTGTAATGGTGAAGTGGTGGTGGTGGTAGTAGTAGTAGTAATAGTAGTAATAGATTTATCGCGTATTGTGAAGTAAGAATGGGTTTGTATTGCGACTTTATAACTACTACTATAGCCTATACCTATTCTACCTCTGCTTTTATGCCTACTACTACGACAGCTACTACGACTACGATAACCCAACAAGATTACCACTATCGTTACTCATGCATTTACGACTCGCGTATTGCCATTTTCATAACTTGGTACTACGGAGGCTACTACTTTCCCTGTTCTGCATTTAATAGTCTACCATCTACCTCTACTACGCCTACTTCTACTCGTTGGATTTTCTTACTTCTATCACTACAACTACTATCCTCAAACATCCATCTAGACTACCACTACAATCAGTCCTATAAACATCGACCTACTCCTTCTGCATCTACTACTACTACTACTACTACTACCACCACTACAACACCTACTACCACTCCTGACATTATCCTACAACTACCATCTACCACTACCGGTACTACCACTATCATACAATACCCACTTCCGCAATCGTCTTCCTTCCAGCTGCCGCCCCAGCCACGTGTCTTGCAGCTACCACTACTACCACCATTACTAGCACTACCTTTACTACCACTGTGACTACTGCTACCATTCTCCCCTACCAGTATTTTTTTTTTTTTTTTTTTTTTTTTTTTATGTGACCGACTCTGGGCATAGGCTTCGCAGCCTGCTTTCAAGGCCCAGTAGTCCTCCTACGTACCGGACACCTCTACATGTCACCACTTCGGCGCTAACACCCACCGTCCATATTGAATACATGCTAGGGCTGTCTCATACAGGACTGATGTATTGGTATTAGCGGGGGTATTTTTACGACATGTCGGCGGGGCTTCTGGTAGATCAGGAAAGTCTGATTTAATGAAATTCAAATCCTTAAACTGTTCCCTGCCTCAGCGGGATTTGAACCAGGGTCCGTCAGGACTGCAGGCCAACTCTCTACCGATTGAGCCACCGCCTCCCCCAACTACACTATTCGTCATACTCATACGTGTACTATTACTATCCCACAGCCATCGCAGTGACCATAACGTAACTACCACTGACCTACCACAGTCTTTATTACCACTATCCTTATCTACCACTATCACTACCATACTCTCCTACCCCTACATCCACTGTCTCAACTACCGCTACCACAACTTCACTCCTACTACTATTACTACTACTGCTATTACCACTGTCTTACTACAACATTCATTACCACTATCGCTAGCTACTACTGTCACTACTATACTCTCCTACCACTACATCGACTATTTCTACTACCGCTACCACAACTACCACTATCCTACAAGTCACTGCTACCACAACTACCACTATCCTAGAACAGTCACTACTACCACAGCTTCACTTTCCTGCCATTACTACCACTAGCACTGGCCAACCACAATCCATATTACCAGTCCTCAGCTACCACCATCACCACCATACCTCCCAACCACAATTTCAGCATCTCTACTACCACTATAATCACTCAAACCACGATAACCACCACTATCTCTGCCACCATACCACCATTTCTACCACAACCGTTCTACCACAGCAATCACGAGCACCACAACTTTCCCTTCATTCCCAGGGCTCCTTACGTTGCGTCTTGAGAGGCTCCTTAAGGTTTGCAGCGGGATATTTGAACCGACGATAGTGTTTCTCAGGGATCATGTGGGGATTAGTGGGATTTCAGGGATTAAAAGGAGGATTTATGGTGTAGATATATTTATTTGATGGCCATTAATGACAAATATATCGCCAGAAATACGTGGGATGAGATTGGCTGTGGTGTGTGTGTGTGTGTGTGTGTGTGTGTGTGTGAGAGAGAGAAAGAGAGAGAGAGAGAGAGAGACTAATAACCAACGTAATAAAAACTGCTCTTATCAACTCTTTAATATTACATGATCGTATTTATTTATTTTTTTATTATAGTTAGACCTAAAATGCTTAATATACTTAATTCATAGTCACAGATAGCATCAGTCTTGGTTAGAGATGCGTTTTCTGAAGGCTAATGTGTAGGAGGTGGAAGCAAGGTTACGTGGATGTGTATGTGGATGTTTGTACATGAATGTGGAGGAGGGGAGAGTCATTTATTCGTTTATTTTTTTATTTATGTTGATCTAGTGTAATTATTGATGATGTGGATTATATTGGTTAGCTTAGTTATTGGAGTTTTGTTATATGTGGTATTTCCAAGAGTAAAGAGGATTTGTAGTTGTATAGGAAGTATTATTGTGATGATATAGATGAGGCTAAGATGAGTGTGTGTGTGTGTGTGTGTGTGTGTGTGTGTGTGTGTGTGTGTGTGTGTGTGTGTGTGTGTGTGATACTTCCTTTTACAGCCTGATTTTCTGTCTGTTACTTTTTTTTATGTTTTTCATGTTCTTTAGTGTTGTGTGTAGGTCTGTTCCGGTTTCTCTCTGTTTGCGACACTGATGTTTTATTTGTTGTTCTTATTTACCGGTATGTTTTTCTGTGTTGTCTGTGTTGCTGATGTGTTTTGTTTATCTGATGTTATATTTTGATGTTCTGTATGTATTTCTGTTTTGCTAATGTGTGTTTGTAATGATTTCCCTTTGAACTGTTTTGATGTGGCGTTTGTCTGTTTGTTTGATTGAAGTAGACTACAATGGCTCTCTTTCATTGTTTACATTCTACTGGTGATTTTAGTGAAGGATTATTTATTATTTATTCATGTATTTGTTTTGTCTCAAGTGAAGAAATTTCCTTCGTCTTTAGCCAGTGTTAAGTTGTATTTTTAGGTGTGTGTTGGGTATGTGTTGATGTGTTGTTTGTGCTGTCTGTTGCCTTTGCTGGTCTGTGTTGGTGTTCTTTGCTGTGTCTTGCATATGCTGTTCTGTGTTGCTGTGCCATGCTGTGTCTTGTCTGTGTTGCTGTTCTTTGCTGCTTCTGTTGCCTGTGCTGGTCTGTGTTGCTGTTCTTTTGCTGCTTCTGTTGCCTGTGCTGAGCTGTGTGGCTATTCTTTGCTGTGCTGTGCTGAGCCGTGTTGATCCAGGTGCACACCGTAGCTACCTGGTGTTGCTGAGTTGGTGTTGTCTGCTGGGGGAGCGGTCGCTGTGTTGCTATTTTTTTTTTTTCTGTGCAGTGTTGCCGATGTGTACAGTAGGCTATACTCCTCTCGTCGACAAAGGAGACTTTTCTTAAGTTTGTTTTTGTTTATGGCTTATTAATCTTTGTACACAAGAGAGAGAGAGAGAGAGAGAGAATTATCGTGAGGGCAGCTGGGAGTCCTGGAGTGCTGTGGGTCACGACTCAAAATTGCTCACACCACACACACCATTGCAAGAACCGAAATTTAAAATAATAATAATAATAATAATAATAATAATAATAATAATAGTAATAGCAATAAATAATAATAATAATAATAATAATAATAGTAATAGCAATAAATAATAATAATAATAATAATAATAATAATAATAATAATAATAGTGATAGCAGTAAATAATAATAATAATAATAATAATAATAGCAGTGAATAAAAATAATTCACTATGGATCATAAGAATGTATATCGACCATAAACCAGACCATTGGGATGATAAATTATGCATACCGATAAATATTTTTTTTCTTTATTTCGCTGTTTTACTGATCATATTTGAAATAGAAATGCCCAGTTAGTGATAATTGTGGTATGTACTTTTGACTTGCAGAGGGAAGACCTTAATTGATCACCCATCGTATCGTTCATTAGCAACCGTAATGTGAATAACTCGTAATGCTAGTACTATTGTAGTTATATGCATGTTATTTATCAGATATGTTGTTCAGAGTTCAGAGGAGGATGTTCAGTTTAAAGTGTACCTAGGCTGTTAGTTATTATAGTATAGCGGTAATAATAAGAATGCGTATCTCCCTATTTAGATACGTCGCAAACCAGTTCATGACATTACAGTGCACGTATTCCCTCGCATTCTTTCCCAGGGGTCATTTTCGTGAAGGGGTAGGGGGAGGGGGGTAGTGGTCGACCTACACAATGGCACAGTCATTTCCTGGGGGTGAGGGGCGGCGGAGGGGGAAGGGGAAGGGAGGGGAAGGAGGTGAAGGGAAGAGAAAGGAGGTGTGGAGATACAAGGATGTGGTGGTGAAGGTATGGGAGGGAAGAAGGAAGGAGTTTTGTGTGTGTGTGTGTGTGTGTGTGTGTGTGTGTGTGTGTGTGTGAGAGAGAGAGAGAGAGAGAGAGAGAGAGAGAGTAGTACGGTAGAGGTGGTGGTGATAGTGATGGAGGTGATGGATGGAGAAGAGAGAATGGGTAAAGGTGAAAGGGTGGGGGTGCGAGAGGCGGTGGGGTGGGTGGGGGTTGGGGATGGAGGATGGTGTCATAACTGAAGACACAGGGGATAGAGAACGTTAGGTAGGGGGTGTGAGGGGAGGGGTAGAGGGGATAGTTAGAGGGAGGGGAGGTGTTGAGCGAGATAAGTTTAATGGGGAGAATGGGTTTAGGATGGGGATGGGGGTAGTGTGGAGATGTTAGGGGAAGTGATGGGGAAATGGATGAGGTAAGGAAAGGTGAGGGGGAAATGAGATAGAAAGAAGTGAGGTGAGGGGATGAGAGGGGGGAAATGAAGTGACATGAGATGAGAGGAAGAAGGAAAATTAGCCTAGGTAGGGAAAGGTGATGTGTGTTGAGGTGAGGGGAGGAGATGGAATTGAGGTGTGAGGGGAGAGGAGGCGAGGAGAGGGGAATGTAATGAAGGGAGAGTGAAGGGGGAAATGGGCTGGAGAGATGTAAGGTAAGGTGAGGTGAGGGGATGGGAGGATAGGGGTGAAACTGAGATGAGATGTGAGGTGATAAAGAGGGATAAAAATGAGGTGAGGTAGGGCTTCGTAGTGGCAGGTGGTCAGCTGGGGGGAGGGGGGAGGTGACGAGGGGGGCTGGAGGGTACGCAGGTGTGGAAGAAAGTCTTAGGAATGCACAGGTACTGGGGAAAAAGATAGATGTGTGTGTGTGTGTGTGTGTGTGAGAGAGAGAGAGAGAGAGAGAGAGAGAGAGAGAGAGAGAGAGAGAGAGGATGATTAATGACTCGAAAGTTTCAGAAAGGAATTAGGCTTGTCTGATTTGCCATTAGGAATCACACACACACACACACACACACACACACACACACACACACACACACACACACACACACACACACACACACACACACACACACACACACACACACACACACACAGCCCTGAAGCGACGAGTTTCGACACGTAATCTCGAGCATATTCGTTGCAGAAATGATCATGCCAAACGTACTCTCTCTCTCTCTCTCTCTCTCTCTCTCTCTCAGTACTGTAAACCGAAGTAGATTCACCGAAATTATTGGAAATGTTACGAAATAAGGGAAACTTGATACTAAGAGGAATATATCCCGCCTAGGCTATCATATTTGGGTTATTATTATTATTATTATTATTATTATTATTATTATTGTATATTAGATGTGATGCCATTTGTAAGCTATGGAAGTTTATACGTTATTTATGTGGAAGAGAGAGAGAGAGAGAGAGAGAGAGTCCTTGTCTAGGCGCCGTCCTGAGTTCCTCGGCGCCGTCTCATGCTTTTTTTTTCTCCCCCCTCCCCCCTCCTTTTTTTTTTTTTCCTCCCCTCACCCCCTTTTCTTTCCGTGGTGCTAATGGCCTATCTGGTATTCCTTACTGGTGTAGCGTGAGGGATTGACGCTGGTGGGTGGTGGTGTGGTGTGGTTGTGGTTTTTGGTATGGTGTGGTTGTGGTGGTGGTTTTTGGTATGGTATGGTGGTGGTGTGATTTTCAGTATGGTTTGGTATGATGGTGTTGGTGTGGTTGGTGGTGGTGGTGGTTTTGGGTGGTGGTGGGGAGAAATGGTGATAGGGCTGTGGTGGTGTGGTGATAGTACTAGTGGTGGTGGTGGTGGTGTGGTTGTGGTAGGATTGTTTTGTGTGATGACAGTACAACTTGGGAAGAGAGGTGGCAGTGACGGAGTGTGATGGTGGGAGAGGAAGATGTGATGAGATGTGATGACACTGATACGATAAGACAACGTGCTGTGTGTGATGAAAGGTGGTGCAGTGTGGTGGCAGAAAGGGATCGAGACCAGAACAGGGTGACATAGTGTGGTGATGGAGAAGTAGTGGCGTGGTGTGATGAGTGATAACGTTATGTGGTAGTGATGACGTTGTGATGGCAGTGATGACGTAGTGATAGCAAAGCAATGACTAATGTTGGTGGAGTTGATTAGATTATGATCATGTATTGTAGAGTGATGGCTGAATGAGGTACAGTAGATGGTAGAGTTAATTAGTGAACAGGTTAGGTTGTAAAGCAAGGTGTGACAGTCTACATCTTCCCTACGAGAGATGTGACCTAAGAAAGTGAAATATACTGTAGCAGGTATGTATTATGAGATCTTGTAGGAGGCTAAGTGGAAGAAGTAAGTGGTTTGGTGAAAGTGGAAATGGTGATACAAGGGAGCAAGACTGGTAGGGTGTGGTGATAGGGTGATACAAGGTGTGGTGAAAGGGTGATACAAGGTGTGGTGAAAGGGTGATGACAGGGTGTGGTGATAGGGTGATGACTGTGTGGTGATAGGGTGATGACAGGGTGTGGTGAAAAGGTGATGACAAGGTGTGGTGACAGGGTGTGATGATAGGGTGATGTCAGGCTGTGGTGATAGGGTGATGACAGGGTGTGGTGAGAGGGTGATGACACTGAGTGTGTGCAGTGTGATGATGGTAGGGGTGGTGATGGTGATGTTTGTTATGGGAATTTGAAGTGACATTTCATTTGTTATATATTAGATTGTGTGAGAAGTGTCAGATAGAGATGTCAGATATATAGATAGATACATAGATAGATAGATACATAGAATAACCTACGCATGTTTGTAGAGAGAGGAAGAGAGAATGAGTGTGGGGGGGGGTGTAATAAGTACCGTAGGTAATAATGTAGGTTAAATGGTACATAAGAAATGTGCTAATACGACCACTATGTGTGTTTGTGTGAAAATAGGAATTGAGAGAAAGTGAGGTAGTGATGAGGAGGTCCAGTTTCTCATGTAGGCTAAGTGTGGCCAGTCCCGAGGGTGCATCTCTCTCTCTCTCTCTCTCTCTCTCTCTCTCTCTCTCTCTGTATGTATGTTTGTATGTATGTATTTATGTATGTACCGTATGTATGTATGTAGTTATGTAGGTTTGTATGTTCATGTCTGTATGTAGGCTATGAAACTGTACGTTTTTTTTTTTTTTATATATATTTCCTCATGTCTCAGAAACTTTCACTCCAGATAAAACGATAATAGGCAGCAAAAACTAACAATTGAGAGAGAAGTTGTTAACAGAGCAATTTTTCCCCGACACCTGTTATCACTGTGTTGTATTGAATTACCTGTAGTGGTGATAGTGGTGATAAGGTGATAGGAAGACGAGGTGGAAATGATGACTGAGTGACCTGGGTATTTTGAGATTATTATTGTTGTTATTATTATTATTATTATTGTTTTTTATTGTTTGGTATTGGTACTACTGCTGTTGCTGCTACTACTACTACTATTACTGCTGTTATTATTGTTATTATTATTATTATTAGTATTATTATATTTATAGGAATGCTGATGCGTCTGCTGCTGTATTTTATTTCATCGCTTTCGTCGTTTTGAATTCTTTTGTGTATTACCTGTGAGTTATCTTTAATAATAATAATAACAATAAGAATAATAATAATAAGTACAATAATGACAGTAATAATGAAGGTATTGATGTTGTTGTTCTTCGTCTTGTCCTTCTTGGGCTTCATCCCTTGTAAACATCAACAGTAGCTTAGTATCGTTGTCTGGCAGTAGGTAAATTGGAATCTGTAATTGGTAATAGGTAAATTGGATTCTGTAATTGATAATAGGTAAATTGGACTTGTATTTGGCGTCTGGTCACCTGGAAAAAAAAGAAAAGGTAGAAAATTGAGATGAATGTGATATGTTTTTTATTTGGCTTTTAGATTTAAGTGTTTATGAGTAGTACAACTGTAAGATTAACCACACACACACACACACACACACACACACACACACACACACACACACACACTACAGTATTTACATCTGTGAGCTAGAGAGAAAGGCGACATGATAAAAAGAGTATGTGTACCGCCGTAGCTAATATATATAATAATCACTGGAATGGAGAGAGAGAGAGAGAGAGAGAGAGAGTATAAATGTATCTCCATAAAGTGCTGTACAGGGGAAGGCGTGTTGTAATGTTAGTAGAGAGTGAATGTGGATAATTTGCATGAGAAAAAGCGATACGTCTCTTCCGTTACCCTACATGTTAACGAGAGCACTGGAGCTGACACACATGGAGTTTGTGTGTGTGTGTGTGTGAGTGAGAGAGAGAGAGAGAGGTGGGGAGGTATTTGTATTATGGTGTCGTGTCTCGTGTATGTTTATTTGTACCTGTGTGTGTGTGTGTGTGAGAGAGAGAGAGAGAGAGAGTTTCCTGTTATGGTGTCGTGTCGCGTTTATGCTCTCGTGTACATGTGTGTGTGTGTGTGTGTGTGGCATTGGAAAGTCGTCCCCGTATTGTTCTCACCCCACACACAAACACAGTCAAGGCACGATGGTGTTTTTGCTGCGGACTGTGTGTTTTTGTTTGTTGCTTGGGATTGGGTTTGTGAAGTAAATAGAATGGGGAGGAGGCTATGCATTTCATGTGGAGATAGGTGGATAGATAGATAGATAGGTAGGTAGGCAGGAGTTAGGTTGGTAGGTAAGGAGAGAGAGAGAGAATATGATACGTGGCTGCATACATCGAAGCGCGGGTGTGGTGTGTTTGTGGTGGGATGTTGTGGTGACTGACTTCAGCAGAATAACGAAGGCCAACACAATACACGACATACCATAGTGTGATCCTTAGGGCGAATGTGATGGGAGAGGGGGGAGTAGGGAGGGCAGGGGAGGAGTGGTGGGGGAGGGGAGTTGGAGAGTGATGCTCCTTGTTCCCTATTGTTTGGTGTTGTGTCATTGATTTCCGTCGCTTTTTTTTTGTTTCTTTTTTTATTTATTTATTTATTGTTATTGTGAATTTTGAGTAACATACCAACAGATACTCCCAGGAAAGAGAGAGAGAGGGGGGGGGCTACATCATCTATCCCATGCCTCTTACAACTCTTATTTCCTGCCAAACAAGGACTAGGTCATCACACAAGTACTTCCCAGTACTGAAAATTAAAAGAATGCATGTGTAGTTAATTGCGTATATCGGCTAATGTCCTTGTGTTTTGCGTATATTTGGCTAGGGATTCAATTTAGAAGTTTAGTTTATCAGCAGTGCCGTCTCTCTCACTCTCTCTCTCTCTCAGTGCTCGTTTATACTTACGTCGAGGTGGATGAAAATGTCGGACGGGCTTTCACAGTGGAATGTAGAATGTGTGTATGTGTGTGTGTGTGTGTGTGTGTGTGTGTGTGTGTGTGTGTGTGTGTGTGTGTATGTGTGTGTGTAAAGCATGGCTACTCGTAGTGATCACCTGTGCTTTGATGTGGTTCAGGTGTGTCCTCAACCACCCTCCTGTAGCCTAGCTCTGGTGTGGGTATTTTTTCCCTCCTCCTCCTCCTCTTCTCGTTATTCTTCTTTTTCATCTTTTCCTTCTGCTTCTCCTTCATGTTGTTTGACTCTACTTCGTTTTCATCTTTTTTTTTTTACTATCTCTTTCTTTGTGAACCTTGTCAGTAGTGAGATACGTTTTAGAGCAAACCATCGCAATACATTATTTTGGTCTGTTATTGAATGTAGGAGCTAAGGTGTGTGTGTGTGTGTGTGTGTGTGTGTGTGTGTGTGTGTGTGTGTGTGTGTGTGTGTGTAAATAACAGGAAGAGGCCTCAGTCTTGTGTTGTAGCTATTCCAGGCGGTGACGAATGTGAAGGTGAAGGAGAGTGTAGGGAGGGAAGGAGAGTTGTGTGGAGGGAGAGAAATGATGAAGGAAGAAAGGAGAAATGTATGAAGGAAGGTTAGTGGAGTCGTGAGGGAGGACGGTGTGGGGAGAGAGAGCTGGTAGGAGGAGGAGGGAGAGAGTGGAGGAAGAAAGGATGAAGGAAGGAGAAATATATGATGAAGGATTGTTGATGGAGTCGTGAGGGAAGATGCTGGGAGGAGTAGGTAGGTGGAGAGAGAGAGAGAGAGAGAGAGAGAGAGAGATGAGGAAGGGAAAGGGAGAGGGTAGGAGTGGGGGGAGATGAAGGGGGGAGGACATGAGTCAGCGTACAACAAGGCAAGCGGGCAACCCCACCTCCCCTCCCCTTCCCACTTCCATCATCCCTCCCCTACTCTTCCCTCCCCCAACCTTCCTGCCCTCCCCTCCCGATCATCCCCTCCCCTCTCCCATCGTCCCTTACCACCCACACGTCCATGTCCTTGTTCCCCCTCACTCCCCTCCCCTTCCTTCTCCTCCCCCTCACTCCCCTCCTCATTCTTCCCCTCCCCTGCCTTCCCTTCACACATACTAGACTACACCACGCTTCTCTCTCTTTCCCTTCTTATTTCCTTTCTCTGTGCTCTCTCTCTCTCTCTATCTATCTATATATATATGTGTGTACCACTCCACCCATTACTAATTCCACATCCACCCACACATGTCTCCACCTGCACCCCTCTCCTACCTTCAGTTTAATTCTTCTTGGGCATCAGTGGGTTAATTTGAGTGAGTCATAGGAGCCAGAAAATTTGCTGTTTCCATATACGTTATTTTGGTCGCGTCTCTACTGTTTTATTTTCAGTTACGCCTACACATTATTTTATTTTGTATCATTTTATTAGTGTTATAACATGATTTTTGCCATTAGGGGGATTTTCTGTTTTCTTCGTACACCCTCCAGATGGTTAAAAAAAAAAAAAAAATCGTATTGAAAGGGTTAAACTTCTCCAGTTGAAATATACTCCGTAATTGGAGTGAAAATTTTAGGAGAAAGCAAGAATTGGTTACATATAGAGCCATCAGGGTGAAAATGAGTCTCTCTCTCTCTCTCTCTCTCTCTCTCTCTCTCTCAATCTTCCGCTCCACTCTACCGTCACTAAGGTCAGTACTTCAATCACCTTCCCGCCTCTCCACTTATCTCTCCACCCGTCTCTCGTCCACCTTATCCGCCAACCCCGCCCTCTCCTCCCCACCCCATCCTTCTCTCCACCCCATCCCTTCCTCCTACTCCACCACACCCCAACCCTCTCTCCACCTCACCCCACCCCTCTACATCCCACCCAATCCCTTTATTCCACACCACCCACCACCCCACCTCACCCTCTCTCCATCCCATCATATCCCTTTCTTCACTCCTCTCCACACTGCGTCCCATCCCCGTCTCTACTCCACCGTATCCCGTTCACCACTGCACTCCATCTCCACACCCCTTCATCCCTCTCCACCCCACCCTTCTCTATCTCTCTCCACCCTCCACCCTCCTCCACAGTGCACCGGCTGGCCCCACCACCAACGACTGAGCCGGTTTAAATTCAAAATGCCGTGACTCCAACTGTCCTTCGCCTTCATTTTATTTATCCGTCAGTGGTTTTTCTCATCACGTACACATGAACCATAATTATAAAGGAGACTAACCAATTGACGGTATTCAAAAAAGGTCTTGACAGTTAGCTTCGGCATTTTCATAAGTTATTGTGTTTTTCGTATGTTTTTCGCTTTAATTTGAACGATAGCTGTGGGTTATTTTTGTTTTTCCTGTTTTTATCACAAATATTCACCTTGGTTATGAGGTGTTTTTCTCAGCGGTATGATTGGGAATGAAAATATCTTACATCATCATAAAACATCTTGAAAGCCATCTTACACGCGACTTAGCCTTAGGAAAGTTGAGAATGCAACCCCAGGCTAAGCATGATGATGGCTTTTGTTTGTGGATAAAAAAAGTGCAGAGCCTCAAGTACAAAAGCGTTATGTAACTGTAATAGTCTTTGTATTCGAAAACAGGGCATGTGGTAGTCAGCTTTGTAACCTGAAGATGAGTACTGAATATATTTTGTAACCTTAGTACTCTGTCTCCTATGACTCACCCCAACTGATTATTATTATTATTATTATTATTATTATTATTATTGTTGTTGTTGTTTTTACAGAACTGGTGAAGGAAAAAATCCCTACATCCTCCATTCATAAAAAAAACTGTGTCCTTCATTCATAAAAAAATCTGTAACACCTTTTCCTAAGCGACTTGTTTTGATTATTACACCTTACTGTCCTATTCTGTGTTAAGTCCTTCAAACATGGCCATATTCTATGGTACGTAAATAACGTACAAAATGATAGTAACTAACGATATTAAAAATAAATCGCTAAGGAAGAGGTGCTAGGGAGCCTCCTTACACAAGTGAAGTTAATATTAAAATATTAACGCCAAGGCCTATATTCTCGTAGGGTTAGGTGGCTCCCTAGCACCCTATCCTTAGCGATTTATTTTGGGGTATGGTTGGTTAATATCCTTGTGCACGTTCTTTATGCAGAGTATGGCGATGTTTGAAGAATTTATATATACCACAGAAGACAGTAAGGTGTAATAAGGAAAAATAAATCGCTTAGGAAAAGGTGTTAGGGAGCTTCCTTAACTGACGAGAATGTGGGCCTGAAGCTCAAGTAACTCACACCACTTAAGATACCGGTACTAGAGTTGCCGTGACCGTTAGAGGGGTTAAGTGGACGGTATATTTAAATTTTCAAGTTATTTGGAAAGTCACGATTTTTTTTTGCCTACAGAATAAAGATTGACACTACTTTTTACGAAGTGTGTGTGTGTGTGTGTGTGTGTGTGTGTGTGTGTGTGTGTGTGAATTGAATATTGATAAAGAAATGTTTGTATTGAAGACTGGTCGGTTAGTTAACGATAATTGAGGGAGAAGATGGAGGTGAAAAGAAAATTGGTGTTAGGAGTGGAAGGAGGCGAGAAGACTATTAAAGACAAGGAGGTGCAGGAGGAGGAAAAATAAGAATGAAGAAAAATAAAGAGAAGGAGGAGGAAAAATAAGGAAAATGAGAAAAAATAACTGAGGAGGAAGAAAATAAAGAAAAGAACGAAAAGGAGGAGGAAAAAGTAAGAAAAGGAAGAGGAAAATAGAAAGTGGGAAATAAAGAAAATGAGAGAGAGAGAGAGAGAGAGTACACACAGCCATGTATAACAAAAACAAATCATATACACTTGTGGTCTTAACGGTTTGGCACGTGAGCGAAGTGTAGGGAAACGAAGCAAAACAAAATTGGTCTAAACATTGTGGGAAAGCGTAGAAACTGTAGCAGAGTAACGGAACAAATTATGACCCAGTATTTATGGAAAAGGCAGTTGAACCGTGAACGAAGAAAAATGAAATCGAGTGTACTGCTAAGGAACGAAGATGGATATATTTAAAAATGATACAGTAATTTTGAAAAAGATGAACGAAAGTATATGGGAGAGGAATTTAAACTGACCGTTGAAAAATGTAACAAAATGAAGTGGCAATGATGTTTAAAGATGTGAAAAGAAAATGGAAAATGGGATTGAGCACGTATTTGTGAACGAATAATTGTGGAAGAGACGGGTGAGCCATGAACGTAGAAAAATGAAATTGAACGAAGAAAGTGGATGTGCTATAGTGAGTGGATTAAAAAGGGAAATGGCAGCAGGAAGAAAGTGGTAATTTTGAATGTTTTAAGAATATGAACGAATATTTATGAGAGGCAGTTGAACCGTGAACGTAGAAAAATGAAATGGCGTGAAGGAAGTGGGTAAGACATGCCAGGAACGATTAGAGATGGGAAAAGAAAGTGGAAAGTGAATTTATAATTTTGAGAATGCTATAATGTGAGGAAGTTCATGACCGAAAGGTTATGGTAAGGTGAAAAATCAGTGCAGATGAACAATAATAATATCAGTGCAGATTAATAGTAAAAATAATAATGATAATAATAATAATAATAATAAATCTGTTGCGTGACGCCTCAATCCCGTTAGGGTGGCCACAAACAAATCCCCTCCATGTCGCCCTGTCCAACGCCATTTCACTGCCTTGCTCCCAGCTCACACCCTCTCTCATATACCTCTCCACTCCATCTCTCCTTCTCATCCTTGGCCTCCCCCCTCCTCTTCCCTTCCACCTCTTTCACATACACTCCTCGTCAGTCTCTCCATCTGGCCAAACCACATCAGTGTATTTCTCCTAACGCTTTCTGTCATCCACATTCACACCACAACGCTCCCTCACTTCCTCATTTGTCAGTCTGTCTCTCCACGTGACTCCACATGCTCCTCTCAGATAACTGATTTCCACTGCTCTCACTAGACTTGTGTCCCTCCAGCAAGGTCCAAGCTTCACTCCCATACATTAGAGTTTGCATCACAGTACTGTCATGCAGCGACTTTTTTACTTCCCTGTTCACTTCTGTTTGTCATCACTACTTTCAAAGAACCAGTAACCTTCCTTGTATCCTTTCAAACACTTCACCCTCAAAACTTCCATCCTTATATACTCATCACACTACGAAATACTTAAACACGCTCACATTTTCCATTTCCTCATCATGCAACCAACCTCACTGTACATTCACTGACCAGAACTTTACTCTTCCCTACAGCCATCTTTAGATTCCGTTTCTCTGCCGGTTAAGGAGTCTCCCTAGCACCGTTTCTTCAGTGATTCATTTTTGGAATCGGCCGAGTAATATCTTTTTGTACCTTATTCAGAGTATGGCGATGTTACAGTACAATGGTGTACCTGTTGATATTCGATTTATTTTCGTTTGGCAAATGTTTATTAATGCAAACTTTAATTCAAATTTTATATAAAGCTCTTGTGTGTGCGTGTGTGTGTAATTGGCATGCACGTAAACTAGTGGATTGTATTTCAAAATTTCATCCATTGTTTCAGAATGTAAAGACTAAGTAAGGGTACTATACTGCGAAGCGAAGCAATATGACAAAAAGTGGAGCAATGTGAAAGTGGGTAATGGTGCAGTGTCATAGTGGGTATCAGATGACAATGACCAGTCTCTCTCTCTCTCTCTCTCTCTCTCTCTCTCTCTCTCTTTGTAACTTCATTCCGTTTTCATTTCTTAATTTCTCTCCTCTCCCAGTCTTCTTATTTCCCGATTTCCTCCTCCTTGTTTCTTTGTTTTTTCCTTTGTTTTCCATGCCATTACTTCCTCATTTTCGTACTCATCTTCCATCCTTTATCTTCTTACATCCTCCTCCTTCCCTCCCTCCCTCCTTCCTACCTTCGTCCTTTTCTTCCTTCCCGTCTCCCTTCACTCCTTTCTCTTTTAGTCATCATCTTGCCTTGTCTGCACGCTCCCTTTTTCTTTCTTCCTTTCTTCTGTCCTTCTTTCAGACATTCCTTCTTTTTCCCATTTTTCCCTTCTTCCATCTTATTTTCCTCCTCTTCCCAGTCCTCTCTTGTCTGTCCCTCCATCCTTCCTCCAGTCCTTCCCTCGTTGCTACTTTCCTTTTTCTTCTCTTCCTTCTTTATCTTGTAATCATCTTCCTTTTGCGTTCTCCTTCCTCTCCTTCCCACCCTGTCTCCTTTTCATCAGTCCTTCTTTGTTTCCACTTTTCTTCTCTTTCTTTCCTTTCTCATTCTTCTTTCTCCTCCCATTGTTTCCTTTCTCCATTCCCTCCTTTCACCCTTTCATTCTCTCCCGTTTGTTTCATTTCGCCTTCTGTCTCTCCTATGTTCCTTCCTTCCTTCGACCTCCCTTTTCTCTTTCTTCATTTCTTCCTTCCCCCTCCATTTTCTCTACTTTCTCTATTTCTTCCTTCCTTCCCCCTCCTTTTCCTCTACTTTATTTCTTCCTTCCTTGTCCCTCCCTTTTCTCTTTCTTCAATTTCTTCCTTCCTTCCCCTTCCTTTTTCTCTGCTTTCTTCCTTCACTTTATCTGTCTTCTAATCAGGGTGCCGCATGGACAAGCACGGAGGTGGAGTTTTGTCATAGGAGGGAAGGAGAGAGGGAAGGAATGAGGGAGACACTGAGGAGAGAGAGAGAGAGAGAGAGAGAGAGAGAGAGAGAGAGAGAGAGAGAGAGAGGTGGTAGAAACAAGAAAAAATAAGTGAAGGAAGGAAGGAAGGAGCAGACACAAGAAGCATGAAGGAAGGGCGGCTTGAAGGAAGGAGGGCGTAAAGAAGTCGAGAAGTGAAGGGGTAGGTAGGGTGGAGATGGAGGAAATAGCGGTGGAGGGAAGGGTGGAGGAAGGACGAGGGTAGGAGGGAGAGAGAAATGTGGTGAGTGAGGAGAGAAAACAGGAAGGAGGGACAGAGGAAAAAAGAAGGAAGGAATGGAAGAAGGGAGAGAGGGAGAAAGAAGGAAGGGAAGAAGGAGAGCAGGGATGGTGGAAGAGGAAGATGTGAAGGAAAGTCAGCAAAGGTAAGAAAAAAAGGAAGGATGCAAGGAGGGAGGGAGAAAGAAGGTAGGAAGAAGGAATGGGGAGGAAAATGAAAGCGGGAGTATATATAGATAAGAGAGAGAGAGAGAGAGAGAGAGAGAGAATAGGGGGTGTGGTCCAGTTTTCCTCAAAAGGCAGTGTTGTTTGGGAGTTCCGTTGATTTGTTTTGACTGTGTGTGTGTGTGTGTGTGTGTGTGTGTGTGTGTGTGTGTGTGTGTGTGTGTGAGAGAGAGAGAGAGAGAGAGAGAGAGAGAGAGAGAGAGAGAGAATCCTCCTTCCCACCCTCCCACCTTCTCCTCCCCCCTCCCTTTCCTCCCCGTCGATTTCTGTCTCTCCCTTCCCACAGAGAAGGCCAGAGGAGTGCCCCAGGGTGTTTTGGTCTCTATTACCCCGGTGCATAGAGGCCATTGTACCACAGCAAATCACACAGGGCCCAGCAGGGTTCCTTGAAAGAGAGGTTGACTGTCCACTGATCTCTTTCTTCATCTGTCTGTCTGTCTCTTTGTCTCTCTCTCTCTCTCTCTCTCTCTCTCTCTCTCTCTCTCTCTGTTTTTGTCTTTCTGTGTCTGTCATCATGTTCTCCACGCTTTCTTGTGTTGTTTGGTGTTTTTTTCCTTTTTCGTGTGTGTGTGATTGTGTGTGTGTGTGTGTGTGTGTGTGTGTGTGTGTGTGTGTGTGTGTGTGTGTGAAGAAGCAGTGGATTGTAAGTGTGAATGTGGGAGTTAGTGAGTGAGTAAGCGTGTGATGTAATGTGAGTGTGTCTGGATGAGTGTGACTGGGCAATGGGTAAGAGTGAATGTGAAAGTGATGGAGCGTGAGTGAGCATTGGATGTGAGTAAATGTGTGTGAGGAGGATTAGGTGATTATGATTAGGCGGTGACTAAGGGATATGGTAATCGAGAGAGAGAGAGAGAGAGAGAGAGAATCATCTTTCCCCTTCCATCCGTCCTTTCTCTTCCCTTCCCTTCTCTCCACTTTTCCCTCTTCTCTCCCTCTTCTATCCTTCCTCCCCTCCCCTCCCCTCCCCTCTATCTCTTCCTTCATTGAGCTTATCGTGTTATCTCTCTCCAAACCTCCCTCGTCTTTACCTTATCTTTTTCCTTCCCTATCCTGCCACTCCTCTCCTTCCTTGGGGTTGTGATTGTGGTAGGGGTGATTGTGGTTGTAGTGTTAGTTGTGGCACTGACAGTGACTTTAATGCTAAGAAATAGAAGGAAGAAGAAGATCCCTGTCTGGAAGATAATAGTAGGATAATAATAATAATAATAATAATAATAACGAAGAAAGGAGGCAAACATTGTCCCCTGTAAAGAAGGGAAGAAAAAGAAATACATGAACACTGTTTTTAAAAGACTGAAGGTCGAAGTGAGAGGGAAAGACAGATTAAAGAACACCATTACTGTTGTGTTTGTTGTGCTGTTGTTGTTGTTGTTGTGGTACCAGGGTCACTTGGAAATGATGACCTGTAGTGATGAATTTATTTTGAGGTTGTGTGTACGGTAAGGGTTGTCTGTGAGGTGGATGAGGTATGTGCAGTGAGACTGAAGTGTATTAAGTATGGTATGTTGTGTTGAAGGTTTGTATGTGTTGAATATGAGGTGCATAGAGTGAGTATGTTGTGGTATATTTAAGGTTTATGTTGTGAGATTGAGGTGGAGTAGGTATGTCATGTTGTGATATATAGAAGATATGTCTGTGTGTGAAAGTGATGTGCCTTAGACTAGGTGAGTATGACATGGTGTGGTATGTTAAAGGTTTGTTGTGAATATGAGGTGGTCGAGTATGTTGTGGTATGAGGAGTGGTATAACAGTGAAGGCGTAGTGGAATGTTTGTCAAGCTTATTTCATGTTGGTACTAAAATAGAGAAGGGAGGTGACAATATCGTAGTGTGGAAAGTTGTGCCGTGTATGTAGTGTTGATAGATTTGGTGGTTGTAGGTGGTGGTGTGGTGGGAGTTGTTGTGGTTATGCTATAGGTGGTGGTGTGGTGGGAGTTGTGGTTATGCTATAGATGGTGGTGTGGTGGGAGTTGTTGTGGTTATGCTATAGGTGGTGGTGTGGTGAGAGGTGTGGTTATGGTGGTGTTTGTGATGGATGGTTGTTGATTTGGTGGTTGTGACAGTAGATGTGGTAGTATGTGTGGTTGTATTTTTTTGTTGATTGTAGTTGTGATTGTAGTTGTTGCAATTGTGATGGTAATTTTTTTATGGTAATTGTACAGTAGTTGTGTGATGGTAGAGTCGGTAAGTGTTTTTGTGATGGTTGTGGTTGAGATTTGTGATTGTGGTTGAGATTTGTGATTGTGGTTGAGATTTGTGATTGTGGTTGAGATTTGTGATTGTGGTTGAGGTGTGTGATTGTGGTTAAGGTTGTGTGATTGTGGTTAAGGTGTGTGGTTGTGGTAATTGTGGTTGAGGTGGCACGGTACTGTAAGATGGTGAAGCTGGAACAAACATCGGCGTAACTTTTTTCCAACTCAAATCCAATATGGTCTAATTTTCACAGTGCTGAGAATAGTACAGATGGTTGAATTATAATAGGTAGATGTGTACGATAGATAAATTGACACATATACTCTCTTTCTCTAATAACTAAAAAGAGCAAATACACATACATAAAATTGTGATTGTTGTGGAAATATTGTGGTTGTGGTCATAGAATTAAGGTTGGAATAATTGTGGTAGTAATGGTTGTTGTGAGTAATTTTTGTTGTGGTTGTAGTGTTAAGTGATAGTGATTGATGACTTGTAGATAATGGTGTTGGTTGTTGTTGTGGTGTTGGTTATTGTGGTTATAGTTATGGTGTTGGTTACTGTGGTGGTAGTAGTAATTGTGGTTGTGGGTGTGGGTGGTAGTGGTGGTGTTTGTGGTTGTGGTGGGAGGCTGTGTGGTTATCGACCTGGGAGGCTTTCCGTTTGGCTCCGTTAACTCTCTCTCTCTCTCTCTCTCTCTCTCTCTCTCTCTCTCTCTCATTTCCTCCTTCCTCCCTCTCTCTCCTTTCCTCTCTCTCTCGTCCCTGTTTTGCATTTCCTCTCTTCCGTCCCTCTTCTTCATTTCCTCTCTCCTCTCTCTCTCTCTCTCATTCTCTCTCTCTTCCTTCTGCCTTTCTCTGTTTCTCTCACATTCTTCCTGTCTTTCTGCTATCCCTTTCTTCCTTCTCTATCCCGTCTATCTCCATTTTTCTCCTCACGCTTCCGTTCGTGCTCTCTCTCTCTCTCTCTCTCTCTCTCTCTCTCTCTCTCTCTTCCTCCTGTGAGTATCCCCGTCTTTTTCTCATCTTTTCGTCCACGTTTCTATTTTTGTCATTTTTTTTTATCTTAACGTTATTTTCTTTGGTCCTTGTCTTCTTCTCCCCCTTTTCTCTTTCTCTCCTTTTTCTTGTTCTGTTTTTATTTTCTTATGTCTTGAACGTGCTCGGTATGACTGCCAGGAAAATACTTACACACACACACACACACACACACACACACACACACACACACACACACACACACACACACACACTCATAATCACATTGCGTATCTGATTCCCTTGGCAGTCGAGCACACGTGAGCACAATGTACACCCAGATAACATTACTGCCTGGGTGAGTAAGCACGGAGAGAGCACAAAGAGACTGGGAATAGCACGAGTGCTTGTGGTGCTTGTGTGTGTGTGTGGTGGTAGTAGTGGTAGTGGTGTGTATGGAGTGGGTGGGTGAGTGGTTGTGTGTGTGTGTGTGTGTGTGTGTGTGTGTGTGTGTGTGTGTGTGTACCCCTTCACGTCAGCCTGCCACCCTTCTCTCCCTCTTAAAGCCCCCATTCAAGACGCACGTATTTATAAACAAACCATTAGCCAGCCTCCCTTTAGGACACCACAGCAAACGTCAACTCAAAAGAAAGAGAGAGAGAGAGACTTATGTGCTGGTGTCTTTGGCACGTATTCTCGTGGATTTACGAAGCTCCCTAACACCTTTTCCTAATTGATTTATTCTGCTTATTATACCTCTCTGTCCTCTTTTGTAGTCATTCTTTTTTCACCATATTTTTCATAAATAAGGTAAAAAATTGCTAACCATCCATATCCAAAAATAAATCGCTAAGGAACAAGTGTTAGGGAGTCTCCTTAAGCAGTGATATTACTGGCCTTTATGTACTTCTCGAAATGAATGGATCTTGAATTTGGCTCTCTCTTGTATTTTGTTTTTCTCGTGGAAGGAACAGTTTTGCGGGCTCATGGCCTTTGGTTCCTTCTTCCTCATTAAAAAAAAAAAAAAAATCACTCTTGGGAGGTGAGATAGTGATATGTTAACAGATTTGATGATGATGCTTATACTGATGGTAGTGGTGATTATGAGAGGTGGTAGTGATGAAGTATAGTGGTGGTGAATGTACAGTGTTTGATATAGGAGTGGGTGTGGTGGTTGTGTGATGATAATAGGGTGTGGTGGTGGTGGTGATGCTGCTGTTGGTTGTGATCATTCAGTGTGGTGATGATAGGATATGATGATGGTAGTGATGCTGGTATTGGTTGTGGTGAATCAGTGTGGTGATGATAGGATATGGTGATGGTGGTGGTGGTAATAGTTATAGTGACAGCGATATTATTGATGGTGATTTGTTTCCCTTTGATATTTGTGGTGATGATTGTGGTGATAGTGATGATGGTAGCGATGGTGATTGTTATTTTCGTTGATATTGATGGTGGTGGTGATAATGGTGGTAGTGATGATGGTAGTGGTGGTGATTTTTTTCACTATGATAATAGTGATGATGATGGTGATAATGGTGCTCTTGGTGGTGGAATTCTTATTGACGATAGTGAAATTGGTACTGGTATAGGTGGTATTGGTGTTCATGGTACTGATATTATTTGTACTGGTGGTGGTATTATTGGTGCTGGTGAAATTAATACTGGTAACGATGGTATTTTTGGTACTGGTTGTGGTATTGTTCGTGGCCACACCCGTCGCTACACCACAATACCGGGTATAACGTAGTCAGTAATGGCGTGTCTGGTTATCCCGTAAGGTGATTGGAATACCGATAGTTAATTTTATGGCGTGTTGGTGTTGGGTTAGGGATGGTGGTGATGGTGGTGGTGGGGGTGGGGGTGATGATGTTGGTGGTGGTGATGGTGTCTGTGATGATGATGAAGGTGGTGGGGGTGGGGGTGATGGTGGTGGTGTCTATGATGATGATGATGATAATGGTGATGGTGGTGGTAATGATAATGAAAATAATGATGATAATGGTGTTGGTGGTGATAATAATGATGATGATGGTGGTGTTGGTGATGATGATGTTGCAACCGATATCACTCTGTTTGCCAGCCTGTATTTCCTCCATGTTGTTCACTTTGTAATAGACTTCATGTATTAAGGTACACGCACTGTATAATGTATTCGATTTAGCGGAATTTATGTGGCGAGCGGCTGTTTGTGGGTGAGTGGCGTGAAAATAAGAATTGTAAATAAAGCATCTCGCACATTTCGACGCTAGATTAGTGGGTTGGATTGGGTTGGGTTGCGGTAGGTTGGGTTGGTGTGGTGCGATGGGGTGGGTTGGGTTGGGGTAGGTTGGATTGTGTTACGTTTGATTGGGTTGGATTGGGTTACGTTTGGCTGGGTTGGGTTGTGATGTGTTTTAGTAGGTTGGGTTGTGGTGGTGTGTGTGGTTGTGTTGTGCTGTGTTGCGTTTGGGTTTGGTGGCGTTGGTGTGTGTGAAATAAGTCAGTACCTACATGTCACTCCAAACTAGCATTTTCCCCCCTTCTTTAACATATCATCCGGACACCAATATTCATCAGGTTAACAGTGACTAATTTGGCGACTCATGCATACAGATTGCCGATTTTGGCGCGGGGGGGGGGGACTGAGCCTGCAAATTGCTCCAACCCCTTCACCACGATAACGTCCTTGTGTACGGTACCGGTATTTTGTTCGTGCTACTCTCAGGCGATTTTACTGAGCTTAGGAAGGGGAACTCGTACTGAAGGGGCTCATGAAGGCTCTATCCAACCCCTCCAGCTGCAAAAGTCTCTCCCAAGCTGAGGAAAATCGTCTGGTGGCAGCAAGAATTAAGAAAGAAAAAAGTCCTCGTACTGAATGGCTAAGGCGAGAGGGAATCTGGAGACGCTGGGGGGAGGAGGTTGTTAAGAATTACTTCCTATCTGCCATTTGAGGGAGAGGCGTCGTGTGTGTGTGTGTGTGTGTGTGTGTGTGTGTGTGTGTGCCTGCGTTTATTGCCTGCCGTAATTTTCGAAACGATGCAGGTGTCAAAGATAAGGTGATAAAGTTGCCGAAGTACTGATGATTTTGTTAATTACGGTACTATCGTACTGGTTAATTATAGCTACCAGTATACAAAATAGGGACGTAATTACAACAGAAATAGTTGTTGTTGTCCTAGTCAGCACAGGTAGCTTCGTCATAGGTAATTAATCGTCTACCTTGATTTTTCTCAGAGTATAAGAGGGTCATCCAAAAGTAGAGAAACAAAAAAACAAAATCTAACTACCCTCCCTCGGTCCGAAAAATCTATCCGAAAATGAATAAAATCGTCTGGAGATAGCGAGATAAAATACGTAATCGGGCTGATGAGGTTAAATGTATGCGGCGATATGAGCAGTAGTTGAGACTGAAATGGGATGAAAGGATGCTAAAACAACACCCCCCCCACACACACACCGGTACATACATACATACATACCACATACATACATACATACATACAACATACATACGTACATACATATAAACACACACACACACACACACACACACACACATACATACAACATACATACGTACATACATATAAACACACACACACACACACACACACACACACACACACACACACACACACACAAGAAAGGGTACTGGGTAGACGAGAGAATGGCGTGTTGAAAGCCTTTTGAAATGAAAAAAACAATTCAATCTGGGAGTAGACATGAGCGTGGAATGAATTTATTGAGAGGAGACAAGGGAAAAAAAAAGTTGAACATAGAAGTAGATTATTGAAAAGAGAAGCAGTTTGGGGATGGCTGTGAAAGAGAGAGAGAAAAGGAAAATTGGTTGAGGAGAAACAGAGAGAGAGAGAGAGAGAGAGAGAGTTGGAATTGAACGTAGATGTCGAATGGAAAGAAAAGAGTATGCAAATGTATGGTTGAACAGTTCAGCTGGTTTCCTATAAGACACCGAATAAAAATGATCCATCTGTCATTTATCTATCTATCTATTTGTCTTTAATTATCTATGTCAGTGTGTTAACCATCCATCCATCTATCTGTCGATCTATCTATTTATCTGCGGTATATCTATCTGTCTATATGAGAAGTAAATGTGTAAAATATCAGTATAGGAAGTAAATGTATGATTCTAGTACATATTTTTATTTATTTAGTTATTTTTATAGGACACAGGCAGGCTGTCATTGTAACTTCCTGTCGCAGTGTTACGCAATGTTGAAGACGCGCGAACCCGGGGAAGGGGGGGGGGAGGTAGGAGGAAAGAGGGAAAGGGGAGGGAAGATAGGAAAAGAAATGGGAAAGGAAATTGAGAGGAGGAGAGGGAAGGGGAGAGGAGAGGAAGAAAAAAGAGGGGAGGAAGATGTCATGGGAAGGGAAAGGAAGGAAAGAGGAGGGGAGAAGAGAGGAGGGAAGAGGGAGGGAAGATTGGAAAAGAAACGGGAAAGGAAAATGAGAGGAGGAGAGGGGAGGGGAGAGGAGAGGAGAGGAAGAAAAAGAGGGGCGGGGGAAAGATGACATGGAAAGGGAAAGGAAGGAAATGAGGGGAGAAGAGAGGAGAGGAGAGGGAGTAAGAGCTGATGTGAAGAGTCAAGTAATTATAAAGAGGTCAGAAAAAGAAAACAGTGAAGAGAATTACATGGAGAAGGAAAACGGAGAATTTAGAACTGGAAGAAGTGAAGAGAACAGATGGAGGGGAATCTAAAAAGGAAGAGAATGGGCATAAGAAGGATTGAAGGAGGGAGAAACAGACATGTAAAGAAATGAAGGGAGAATTGATGTGAGAGAGACGGAAAGAAGGGAAAATGCATACGAAAAGGAAAAAAAGGAAGAGAGTGCCTGCGAAAAGAAAAGAAGGAAGGAAGAATGGGCTTGAGAGTGAAGGAAGCACTGAAGGAAGAGAAATTGGGCCTGAGAAGGAAGGAGGCTGATGGAATATTGATACGAAAGAACACGGAAGGTGAGATGAAGCTGAGGAAGAGGAAAGAAGAAATGGAGGAGGAGGAAGAGCATGATGCGGAGAAAGAGCAGGAAGGAAGAGGGGGAGGAGGAGGAAGATGGTAAAGATTAAAAAAGTGAGCTGGAGATGAAGAGGAAGAATGAGATGATGCGGAGGAGGAGAAGGAGGAGGAGGAAGAGAAGATGGAGGAGGAGGGGGCGGTAACCTCTAGGAAGGAAGTCGTGAGGGTGTGGTGGGTCGCCGTCCCCCCCCCTCCCCATCTGTGTGTGTGTGTGTGTGTGTGTGTGTGTGTGTGTGTGTGTGTGTGTGTGTGTGTGTGTTTTCTACGCCTTGTTATTATGCTCTTTGTAATAATTTGTACTACAGTAATTTGTACCACAGTGACGAGATGTGTAATGATTTGTACACCTGCCATTTGTAGTCTGTTTGTACCGGTAATTACAAGTAATTTTTTTTACTCTAGGGATATGTAATCGTTTGTAATCATTTGTAACTCGTTTTTAAGATATGTAGTTACTTTGTTTCAACATTGTCTAGTCATTTTACTTGTACTTGTGATGGTTTGTACTCCCCTCTCTCGTATAGCACATTAGTACAGTTTGTAATCAGCTACACGGCTGCCTTACGTAACCCATTTGTGGTATGTAACGCCTCAGCAAATGTACTGTCGTTTGTACATCGTGGGATATAAATCAGGGTGTACATCCGCGTTTAGTACCTCCATTCAAGTAATATAGGTTGTATAGTACTTCTTTGTAACACGTGGCTTGATATTTGGAACTAGGAATGAGTGTGTATGTTCGTGTGTATGGAATTGTTCATATTTTAAAAATTTATACATTGCCTGATTCGAAAGTTATGTTAGTGTTGTTGATCTACGAAATTGGAAGCTATTTTCTTTTCTTTATTTCTTCTTTCCCTTTCTTTCCTTTTTTCTTTCTTTTTCTTTCTTTCCTTTCCTTTTCTTTTTTTCATTGTTTCCTTCTTTCTTGGTTTCTTTCTTTTCTTTCCATTTTTTCTTCTTTCCTTTTCCTTCATCTTTTCTTTCTTTTTCCTTCCTTCTTTCTAATTCTTTTTGAGTGGGGAAACTTAAAATTATATCTGTGCTTTTTTTTTCTTTTTGGTGAAGTGTGTGTTTACTGTTAGTCGTGTTGTGGTGTTTCTTTCCTTGTATGTATATATGCACGTCCCCTGAGAGATCATTCGAACGATGGATATATTTCTCAACCTTAAATTTAGTGTAAGAGGCAGATGGGTGTCATTGAGGAGAGTTAGGCAGTGTTTCGTGAGAGGTACATGCCGTTTATCGCAATTACCTGCCTACCTCTCCACCCACCGACAGGCAGAAGACAGATGCAGACAGACAGCGCATGAACATTTGCTTTTTCTTAGTGGGAGTAAAGTGCGTGACTCATTAAACGAACGGACACACAGGCAGACAGACAGGAGATAGTGACAGGCAGAGACAGACTGAGCATAAAGGTGTGTGTGTGTGTGTGTGTGTTTGTTTTCGTGTAGGCCGCCAAGTGCGTGACGCATTCTACGAACTAACAGACAGGAGGCAGACAGCAGCCAGACAGTGAAGAGAGAGACGGACAACCCATGAGTGTGTGTGTGTGTGTGTGTGTGTGTGTGTGTGTGTGTGTGTGTGTGTGTGTGTGTGTGTGTGTGTTTAAGGTAAAGTGCGTGATTCATTGCATGAATGACAGGAGACAGATACATATCCAAACAGACACAGTAACAGACAGGGGAGAGAGAGAGACAGGCAGACAGACATGAAGATAGCTCTCTCTCTCTCTCTCTCTCTTTTTTTTTTTTTTTTTTTTTTTGCGTGTGTGTGTGTGAAGGCAAAGTGCGTGACTGTGGAGTTAACCCATCCATCACCACCCAGACGTTGCCGCCACCTCCATTTCCACCCACACCTTCACCTCCACCCGCTATTACCACTTCCACCCCTACCTTTACCTCCAACCACCACCACCACCACCACACTACTTCCACCACTCTCTACCACCAGCACTACCATCAATACCACCACCACCTACACCAGCACCACCCACTACCACCACCGTCACCACTGTCACCCACCACTTCCTTCCACCTGCGCCTCCACCCCCTCCACCACCACCACCACCACATAACTCACCAGTAGTCATGAGCACCACGACCACATACGACTATCACCACGACTCTTCCTACCACCACGACTCTCCTTAGCATCACCACCAAAGCCGTCACTCACTTTTTCCTTTTTACTTAGATCATTGTCAGTACCGCTTTCATTACCACTACCTCGATGCATCACTACAACTAGGCTACTATCAATGACTACCACCAACATTATTACTACTACTGCTACTACTACTACTACTTCTACCACTTCTACTACCAGTCACTGTTACCAATACGACTAACCTTGCGTACTTGGTAACTCTCTCTCTCTCTCTCTCTCTCTCTCTCTCTCTCAATGTCACGTACCGACAGTTTATTTTCTTTTTCCTTATTTTTTCTCAAAAGATTTAAATCGGTAAGAAATAATTATACAATTATTATCACTTATGCTGCAGTTAGTATTGTTCATCTGTTAATATTCCAGATGGTTAGGCCCAAGATAGATAGATAGATAGATAGATAGATAGATAGAGAGAGAGAGAGAGAGAGAGAGAGTGAGTGAGTGAGTACATGAAGTGAAAGATGGTATGGAGAGAAAGGGTGTGCGTTTGTGTATGTGTGTGTGTGTGTGTGTGTGTGTGTGAGAGAGAGAGAGAGAGAGAGAGAGAGAGAGAGAGAGAATACATGAAGTGAACGATGGTATGGAGAGAAAGGGAGTGTGTGAAATAGAGAGAGAGAGAATGGGTGGGGGGATACGGTATGTTCAGTATTTTAGCTATGTGGGTGGAGTGCCTGGGTGTGTGCTGTGGCGTGGAGATAAGACGATAACAAGGGGCCTGTGTTTACCATTGGGGGGCCTGATAAGATAACAGCAAGGGTAAAGGGGAGACCAGAATATGTAGGTAAGGACTGAATGTGGCGCGTGGAAGTGGCATAGTAAGCGTGATGATGATGATGATGATGATGGTTGTGGTGGTGGTGGTGATAACGATGTTGATGATGATTATTATTATTGATGGTGATGATTATTATTGATGATGGTGAAAGTGGTGATGATGATGATTGTGATGATATGATGATGATGATAATGTTTATTGATGATGATGATAGGCCTACTACTGCAACTACTACTACTACTAATAGTAGTAGCAGTAGCAGTAGTAGTAATAATAATAATAATAATAATATTAATAATAATAATAATAAGCCGTCCATCCAGTAACCATATCTCTCAGTTTCCATTATCGTCACCTTCTAATTACAACACCTTCTTCTTCCCACAGGTAAGTCTTGAAGATGACGTAGAGGCAGCGAGGTGGCGGGAAAAGTCGTGAGTGTAGTAAATTCTAGTTTTTTTAGAGGGACGTCTTCACGTGGTGGCACTGGTATGACGGGCCGGTGGATCTGCCCGGTAAATACAAATGGTCCTCACTTCCATCCCTGTCCCACGAAAGGAGGATGGTGGACTGCGGAAAAAGGCACCTTCTTCCTGCAGTCCACAGGGTTCACGTGTAGATTAGCCTGGGATTACTACTGGAACTACTACTACTACTACTTCCGCTTTACTTCTACTACTGCTACTACTACCACCACCACTACTGCTACTACTACTACTACTACTACTACTACCACTACCACCACTACTGCTACTACTACTACTACTACTACTACCACCGCCACTACAGTCCAACCTTTCTTGAGTTGAATAAGGTCGTCAGGAAGTACCATGAGAGAGAGAGAGAGAGAGAGAGAGAGAGAGAGAGAAGAAGAAGAAGAAGAAGAAGAAGAAGTGAATTGTTGAACCCAGTTGTAGCTGGATTTTTAGGTGTAACGTCTCTCCTTTACCGATTTATTCCTTATATTACACCTCAAAATATCCTCATTCATGTCACTTCCGCAAATTTTTTAGATACGAAAGCAACGCAGGTAACATACGAGGAAATGGTAAAGTGTAATAGGTAAAATACGAGTAAATCGCTAAAGAACAGGTGAAACGGTTCTCCTGTGTCGCCTGGAATACAGCCAAGCGATTTACAAACTCAAATTACTTAAACCATATATATATATATATATATATATATATATATATATATATATATATATATATATATATATATATATATATATATATATATATATATATATATATATATATATATATATATATATATATATATATATATATATATATATATATTTTTTAATGTTTCTTCCAGACGATTTTGTTCAACGTAGGAGAGGCATTTTCGAGCTTCAATCCAATCCAACCCATCCCATCCCATCCCATCCCATCCCATCCCATCCCAACCCAATCCCATCCCATCCCAACCCATCCCATCCCATCCCATCCCAACCCATCCCAACCCATCCCATCCCATCCCATCCCATCCCAGGATTTAACCTTTTTCATTGTCAGTCTTGTGCAAATCTTCCCTTTTTTCTTTTTTCTTCGTTTTTTTCTCCCGGTTTATTCCTTGGCTGATCCTAAGAAATGATGATTTGAACGATGCCTTCTGGTCAGTCGCGTGAGAAATACAAGCAGGTTGGGTGACTGCAGGAGTGTGTCTTTGTTGGGAGGGAGGGATGGAGGGAAGGTAGGTGGAGGAAGAGGGAGGGAGGGTGGGTGGGTAAGTAGGTACGGTAGGTGGGTAGAATGAGGGAGGGAAGTAGATAGATATGAAGGGAGGGAGAGTGGGTGGATAGGTAGGTAGGCAGGAGGGTGGATAGATAATTAAATGAGTAGTGATACTGAAGGTGAGTATGTAGGTAAGGAGGGAGAGTAAGTAGGTAGAGATAGGGAGGATGGATATGGAGGTACTGTAGGCAGGCATGTGCAGGAAGAGAGAGTGGGTAAGTAGGTAGAGATAGGGAGGATGGGTATATATATGCTGTACGCAGGTATATACAGGAAAGAGAATAGGTAAGTAGGCAGGTTCAAAATGTAGTTTAGAGTGAGAGGAAGGTGAGAGAGTGTAAGAGGGAAATGGAAAGTGGAAATGAAAGGAAAGTTAGATCATTAGAGGAAGGGAGGATAATGGGATGGAGAGTGGCAGGGAGAACTAATGGATGGAAGGAGGGTCTGGGGTGTTGAGTGGAGGGAGGGAGGGAGGCAGGAGATAAAGGTCAAGAGGGAGGGAGGGCAGACACTGAACAGGACAGGAAGAAGGTGGCATAGAAGGGGGAAGCTGGAGAGGGAGGAAGAAGGAGGAAGAAAATACTGGAGACAAAAGTGGAAGGAGGGAAAACATAAGGAGAGAGTTCAATGGAGTACAAAACAAAACTGACACAGATCGAGGCAGAAATAGGGGGATAATAAATAGGAAGAGTGAATACAAAGGAGTACAAAAGAAAGAAACTAGTGAATATAAAGGTAATTTCGAGGCTGTTGCTGTGAAGACTTTGACTGGTATCTTTTCTGTAAGTCTAAGGGGATGGAGGAGTGACAAGGGGTGGTGAGAGAGAGAGAGAGAGAGAGAGAGAGAGGCTGAGTGTGTTAGAGAGGAACTGAAACTTGAGATGGAAAGTTGCCGAGGAAAGACGAGAAGGAGAGATAGGGAAGGATGGAGGGAAGGAAGAAAGATGATAGACGTAAAGCAGAATGTGATGAGAGAGAGAGAGAGGGGGGGGGGGGAATGATGCATGTAAAATGGGGTTTAGAGAAAAAGTGACTGGCTAGAGGAGAGGCAATGAGTGAAGAAGTGGAGAGAGAGAGAGAGAGTGGAGGATGGAGGAAGGAGACACAGTGAGGGAGGAAAAAGAAAGGAGTAGAAAAAATAAGTGTGAAGGAGAGAGGGAGGGCGAGAACGAAGAAGGGAGGGAGGGAGAATGTGCAGTGAGAGAAGAAGGGAGGGCAGGAAGGTCCCTCTAGAGTTACACTTACCCTTAGGATTTACTGAAAGGCAACCCCAGCTGATGTGGCGAGAGAGAGAGAGAGAGAGAGAGAGAGAGAGAGAGAGAGAGACCAGACTCCCTTTATAAGTGACCATAATAGGTATGGATATGGAGTCTAAGGCCCTTATTCTCGTCGGTTAAGGAAGGTCCCTAAACATCTCTTCTTCAGCGATTTATTTTTGGGTACGGCGGGTTTATATAACTTTTAATTGTGGTGATGTAAGAATGATTTAAGTAACACAGAAGAGGATATGCAGCAATAAGCAAAGTAAATCGCTCATGAAGAGGTGTTAGGGAACCATCACACGTCTGGGAATTTTGGTTATTGGTTTTTGAGCATAAATTACATGTTTTTTGGATTTTTGCTTATTTATTTTATTTACTTGAAGCAATATGAGCGTGTAGTGAAAAGTGAATGGAATGTGTTATTGTTTTGTGGTGTGTGTGTGTGTGTGTGTGTGTGTGTGTGTGTGTTTTAGTCGAATTTTACAAGCGGTAGTGCTAAAGCGAGTGGAAGGTGTTCGTTATGTTTTGCTGTGAGAGGTGGGAAGAGTTTAGGGTGTAAGAGGGTGTAAGTAAGAGGGTTTAAGTAAGTGGGTGTAAGTAAGAAGGTGTAAGTAAGAGGGTGTAAGCAAGAGGGTGTAAGCAAGAAGGTGTAAGTAAGAGAGTTTAAGCAAGAGGGTGTAAGAAAGAGGGTGTAAGCAAGAAGGTGTAAGTAAGAGGGTTTAAGTAAGAGGGTTGGTTGGTATAGGAGACGGTGTGGCTTATTAATATGATGTTGAGGGTGATGAGATGCTGTCTCCATCACCCTTACCTTCCTTTTTGCTGCTTTCTCTTCCAGTCTCCCTCCCTTCCTACACTCCCTTCCTCCCTCCCTCCCATCCTACACTCCCTTCCTCCCTCCCTACACTCACTCTCCCCTCTCCACCCTTCCTGTCTCTTGCTGTTTTGTTCCTTCGTTTCCCTATTCCTTTCTCTTCTCTTCCCTCCCCTCCCCTCCCCTCCCCTCCCCTCCCCTCCCGCCCTTAATTATTCATTTTCATCCCTTGTTCCTTCCTCTGTTCGTTTCCCTTCCCTCTCATATACCACGTCTCCCTACCATCTTTCTTTCCTACCTGTCTTTCCTTCCCCTTCCTCTATTCTCTTTTCTTACCTCTCATCTTCCACGTCTTCCTTCCTTCTTTCCTTCCTTCCTTCCTACCTTCCCATCCATCCTTCCTTCCTTCTTTCCTTCCTTCCTACCTTCCCATCCATCCTTCCTTCCTTCTTTCCATCCTTCCTTTATTCACTTCTCTTTCCTCTTTTATGCCACGTCTTCCTTCCATCCTTCCTTCCTTCCCTCCCTCCCTCCCTTCCTTCCCTCCTTCCTTCCTTCCTTCCCTCCCTCCCTTCCTTCCCTCCTTCCTTCCTTCCTTCCTTCCCTCCCTCCCTCCCTCCCTCCCTCCCTCCCACCTCCATCTCTTTCCCTTTTTACGCTCACTACCTCTGCCCTGCCTCCTCTCTCACGCCTCCTCCCTTCCACGTCATGTTTTTGCCCCCATTACTCCCTTCACCCTCCCTTCCTCAACGGTTAGAGACACTGGTATCTCTCTCTCTCTCTCTCTCTTTCACACACACACACACACACACACACACACACACACACACACACACACACACACACACACACACACACACACACACACACACACACACACACGTGAATAATACATCTATTTTTTGTTTGCTGTTTGGCCCAATTTTTTCACCCAGGAGAGAAGCCCAGAGTTTGAATACGCTTAAAATACATATACGAATTTCCTGTATTTGCAGTATTTATTCATATAACTTGGGAGGGAAGGAAGGAAGGAAGGAGGGAAGGAAGGGAGGGAGGGAAGGAAGGAAGGAAGGAGGGAAGGAAGGGAGGGAGGGAGGGAGGGAGGGAAGGAAGGAAGGATGTAAGGAAGACGTGGCATAAAAGAGGAAAGAGAAGTGAATAAAGGAAGGATGGAAAGAAGGAAGGAAGGATGGATGGGAAGGTAGGAAGGAAGTGAAGGGGGTTGGTAATAGCCAATACCCTCTTCAGGCATAAAATGATCCACAGGTATACATGGCGAGTGATGAGAAGGGTGGGTGGTGAACTGAATGAAAGGAAGGCAATGATTGATTATGTGTGTGTGGATGAAAGGATGCGAAGATGTATATTGGATGCAAGAGTTTATAGAGGTTGGGGGAGTGGCCTTTCTGACCACTACTTGGTGGTGGCCAGAATTAGGATGCAAGTAAGATGGAGGAATAGAAGAAGGGAAAGACGAGAGGAAGGAGTAGTTGCAAGGAGAGTGGAAAGGTTACAAGAGGATGAGAAAAGGCAGAGTATAAGAGAGAAGTGGAGGAACGATTGGGCAAATATGAATTGGAGCAGATGGGAGACGTGGAAGGTGTGTGTAAGATATTTACAGAAGAAATATGTGCAGCATGTGATGTGGTGTGTGGAAGGAAGAGAAGACGGAGGGGTGCAAGGAACAGCGTGGTGGACTGAAGAGGTGAAACAGGCTGTGGCACAAAAGAAGAAAGCATACAATGAATGGATGAGAAATAGGGGCGTGGAAGAAGTTGAGAGGCAGAGAGAGAGTTATATGTGGAAAGGAAGAGAGAGGTGAAAAGATTAGTAAGAGAGAGTAAGAAGAGAGTGGATGAGGAATTTGGAAGGAATTTGAGTGTAAAGTGGAGGGACTGTAAGAAAATGTTCTGGAGAGAAGTGAAAAGAGTAAGACAGGGTGGAAGTGAAGTTAGCAGGGGAGTGAAAGATAAACATGGTAGATTACTAGTGGAGAAGGGAGAAAAAGTGAGCAGATGGAGAGAACACTTTAAGGAATTGTTGAACGTAGAGGATGGAAGTAATGCGAGTATAAGTGGCTGGGGAATGGCTGGGAGAAGGAGGGAGGTGAGAAGACAGGTAGAAATCAGTAGGATAGAGATTGTGGAAGCAATGAAGAAAGTTAAATCAGGGAAAGCCCCAGGAATTGATGGAGTGTGTGGTGAGATGCTGAAGCATGGGGGAGAGATAGTAGTAGAATGGATGTGGAAGATGTGCAGATTGGCCTGGGAGGAAGGTAGAGTCCCGGAGGATTGGAAGTCAGGTATAATTATTCCCTTGTACAAAGGAAAAGGGGAAAAAGAAGTGTGTGGTAATCATAGGGGCATTTGTCTTCTTAGTATAATAGGAAAAGTGTATGGTAGGATACTTATAGACAGAGTTAGAGAAAGAACAGAGAAATTAGTTGGAGAAGAACAGGGAGGCTTTAGGAAGGGAAGAGGTTGTGTAGATCAGATATTCATTCTTAGATCTTTAGTGGAAAAGTTTCTAGAGAAGGGAAAGAAGTTGTATGCGGCTTTCATGGATTTGGAGAAAGCATATGACAGGGTGGATAGACAAGGATTGTGGAAAGTGTTAAGAATATATGGAGTAGATGGGAAGTTGTTGAATGCTGTGAAGAGTATGTATGATGGTGCTAAGGCTGCAGTGCGTGTGGATGGTGAACTAAGTGAATTTTCTCTTTGAAAGTTGGTTTGAAACAGGGATGTGTCATGTCTCCATGGTTGTTCAATCTGTACATGGATGGGGTAATAAAAGAGGTACAAGGTAGGGTAGTGGATGTTGGAGTGGCCCTGGTGAGAGAGGATAGTGTTTGGAAACTCCCTGTACTGTTGTTTGCAGATGATACTGTGTTGTTGAGTGAAGATGAAGGGGAGCTACAAGGCTTGGTGGATGAGTTTGAGAGAGTGTGTAAGAAACGGAACCTAAAGGTGAATGTAGGGAAGAGTAAAGTGATGGTCTTTGAGAGAGGTGAAGTCAGTGAATGTATAGCGAGGTTGGATGGTGAGGAATTGGAAAATGTGAGTACGTTTAAGTATTTGGGTAGTGTGATGAGTAAGGATGGAGGTTTGGAGGGTGAAGTGCTTGAAAGGGTACAGCAGGGAAGAAAGGTTGCTGGTTCCTTGAAAGCAGTGATAAGAAACAGGGAAGTGAGCATGGAAGTAAAAAAGTTACTACATGACAGTATTGTGATACCAACTCTAACGTACGGAAGTGAAGCTTGGACGTTGTTGGAAGGACACAAGTCAAGAGTGAGAGCAGTGGAAATGAGTTATTTAAGAGGAGCTTGTGGAGTCACGTGGAGAGACAGGCTGACGAATGAGGATATAAAGGAGCGTTGTGGTGTTGATGTGGATGTGATAGGAAGCGTTGTGAGGAACACACTGAGGTGGTTTGGCCATGTGGAGAGGATGGAGGGTTAAAGACTGACGAAGAGAGTGTATGTGAGTGAGGTGGAGGGTGGAAGAGGGAGGGGGAGACCGAGGATGAGATGGAGGGATGGGGTGGAGAGGTATATGAGAGAGGGGGGTGTGAGTTGGGAGCAGGGTAGTGAAATGGCGGGGGACAGGGCGACTTGGAGGCGATTTGTTTGTGGCCACCCCAAACGGGATTGAGGCGTCTGGCAATAGATAGATAGATATTTTCCTCCTATGCATTCGTGTCTTTCCCAGAATCTTTCCTTCTATCTTTCCTTCCTGTCTCAGCCATAAGTTTACGAGATGCAGATGGCTTCCTTCTGGTTTTTCCATCTTCCTCACTTCCCTTCCCTCCCTTCCCTTCCCTTCCCATCCCTTCCCTCTTCTTCCCTTCCTTTCCTTCATCTTACAACTTTCCCAGGGCTTTCCCTCCCCTTGTCTCTTCCCTCTCTCATTCCATCACTTTCGTTTTCTCTCCGCGGTTCTCTGCTCCTTCATTTTTGTCTCGTCATTTGTTTTTTTCCATATTCCCTTTCATCACTGCTCACTTCATTGTTTCATGGCGGCACACTCATCCTTTCACTCATCTCATCTTACTCCCTCTTTCGTCATAACCACAATCTCTCTCTCTCTCTCTCTCTCTCTCTCTCTCTGTCTCTCTCTCTCTCTCTCGTTCATATTTTGCTCCAATCATTCCATTCTGTCTTTCCTCTCCCCCTTTCTGGTTTCTCTCCTCCCCCTCCTCCTCCTCCTCCTCCTCCTCCTCCTCCTCCTCCTCCTCCTCCTCCTCCTCCTCCTCCTCCTCCTCCTCCTCCTCCTCCTCCCTTCACCCTCACCCTCTGTTTCCTTGGACTTAAATCCTTCCATATATTTGTCTTTTCTTTTTCCTTGTTGTGTTTGTCATCAGCTTTTCCCCTTTCCTGTTTTTTTAATCATATTTTCTGCCTTTCTTAATTTTTATTCATCATGCATAATTTTAACACCTTTCCCCTACTCACCCCTCGCACTATCCTCTCTCTCTCTCTTCCTTCCTTCTCAGCTTTCTTTGTTTATTTGCTTTGTTTTTACATTTCCTTCCTTCCTTCTTCCTTCCTTCCTTCCATCTTTACTTCCTTCCTTCCATCTTTACTTCCTTCCTTCCATCTTTACTTCCTTCCTTCCTTCCTCCTTTCCTGTACCACCCGATCCATATATCTCCTCACTCCTTCCTTTCGTCCTTCATAGCCGTGTTTATCCCATTATCTTTCTTCCCCCTCTCTTTGTTATCCTTGTCTTGTACCCATTGATCATTTACATTAGTTATAACCCACTTTATGACAGGAAGGGACCATTAAATTTACTGCTGTTTGTTTTTCTTTGCAATGTCCTTCTTTGAACTTCATTTGTCTCCCCTTTATCACCTCCTCCTTCCTCTCCCCCTCTCTTCTCTCCATCTCCCCTTCTCCTCTCTTTTCTCCCCTCCTCTCCCCCCTTCCTCTTCGCTCCTTCTCTCCTCCTCCACCTCCTCTTCTGCCATCTGTTCTCCTCATAATTTTATCTTCCTCATCATCTCCCCCTTCCTCATCTACCATCCATCATCAGTCTTCCTCTCCCCCATTTCCTCTCTTCCCCTCCCCTCCTCTCTTTTGTCTTCCTCTTCTCGTTTTCCCATTCTCCCGCTATCCCAGGTTTCTATTCCTCTTCTTCACTCCATACTTCTTGTTTTTCTTGCCATTACGCCTCTTCCTCATTAGTTTACTCCTCACATCTCCTCTCTGTTATACGTCTTCCTCAGTCCTCTCATTCCCTTCATCAAGCATTTTCTCTCTGTTTCTATTTCCTTCTGCTCTTACCAGCTTTCCATCCCTCCCTTCCTTCTTGCCTTGCCTTGCTTTCCCTTCCCTTCCCTTCCCTTCTTCCCCTTTTACTTTCCTTCCATCTTTCCCTCTCTTCTTGCCCTCCCATCCTTTTTTCTCTTCCCCCTTTACTTTCTTTCCATCCTTCCCTCTCTTCTTGTCTTCCCTTCTGTTCTCTTCTTCCCATTTTCTTACTGCCCCTTTTCGTTCTCTTCCTTCCTCTCTTCCATCTCATCCCCATACTTCTTGTCTCATTTCTGCCATTTTATATCCTCCACCCACACGGCCTTTCCCTCCCCCCCATTCCCCCTTATTCCCATCTTTTCTCTTCCCGTGCCTTCTCTTCCCTTCTCGCTTCCCTTCCCTCCTCATACCTACACTGCTTTCTCTTCTTATATATTCTTTACAGTGTCTTCCTCGATTTTCTTTTCTTTTCAATCTCATCTCTTCTCGTCTTTTCTCGTGTCATCTCTCGTCTTCTTTCCTCTCCTCTCCTCTCCTCTATTCCCCTCTCTTCACTTCTCGTCTCCTCTTCTCTCCTCCTTCCTTCTCTCATCTCCTGTCCCACCTTCTCTTCCTCCCTCCCTCCGCCCCTCGTGCAACCCCTCCACCCTCGCTATTTGTGAGGCATGACTGAGGGGACGCATATAGACTGATGCTACTGCTGCTTTGACTGCCTGATGCGTGAGGGGAAGTGAGGGGTGGAGGGAGGGAAGTGTGAAGGGGAAGTGAAGGGTGGAGGGAGGGAAGAAACGGGAAGTAATGGGTGGAGGAAGTGAGTGAAGGAAGGGGAAGTGAAGGGTGGAGGGAGGGAAGAAACGGGAAGTGACGGGTGGAGGGAGTTGAGTGAAGGAAGGAGAAGTGAAGGGTGGAGGGAGGGAAATATGAAGGGTAAGTGAAGGGTGGAGGGAGGGAAGAAATGGGAAGTGAGGAGTGGAGGGAATGTGAGAGGTGGAGGGAGGGAGGGGAAAAGTTGGATAGAGTGAAGGAAGGGGAAGTGAAGGGTGGTAGGGAAGACGGGGAAGGAGGGAGAGAAGAGGATGCGAAGTGGAAATGAAGGGAACAATAATGGAGGGAAGAGAGGAAGGAAGAAGGGTAGTTAGTGGAGGGAAGAAAAAGAAGGTTGATGATGAGGGGAAAGGGAGAGGTGGGTGAGGGAAGAAAAATGAGAGGGAAGTGAGGGGAAGGAAGCAGAGTACGTGGAGGGAGAGGAAAGGAGAGAGGGGAAGAGTTGGTGAGGGAAGGGAGAGAGAGAGAAGGGGGGGAGGTAAGGAGGAAACGAGGGTACAAAAAAGGCAGAGGGGAGAGAACGGGAAAGCGAAATGGCGGAGGTTGGAGAGAGAGAAAGCTAAGTATTGAGAGGAAGAATTATACCGTATCTTATCACATTCTCTATAGTTGTATATATTTGAAAGATTTAACCATTTCTGCTCGACTTGCACCCTCCTGATTTCAATGTAAGTAATTTTATTTGAACAATTTAAGAAGCTATGAGGACGAGGGGTAGGGTATTAAGTATAGATTAATTGAGAATAAAAATGATGGTTAAAAGCAGAGAGGGGAGAGCGTGAGAGAGAAGTGAGATAGTTGGGAGATGAAAGACGAAAATGTGTTATTATTTCTGCCCCCAGCTCACCTATTTCTTTGTGTCTTTCTTTTTTGATGGTTTTGTAAGAGGAGAGAGAGAGAGAGAGAGAGAGAGAGAGAAGTTAAAGATAAAAGAGATTAAAGGAAGACAGAAGTGAATTAGTGAAAGATGAAAGTAGAAGAAAATGTATTATTTCCTTTTGCCCCCATCTCTCTCTCTCTCTCAAGTTCTGGTATCCCTCCCATCCTGTTTACTCTCAACACCTGCGCGTTTGACTCACATTTTCACACATCCCTTTTTCCATTTTTAGCTGTTTTTCTTCCTCTCTAAAAAATTTCTTCCTCTCCTTATGGTTTTTCTTTTCTCTCTTTCTCCCCATTTTTTTTTATTCTTCCTCATTCCTCTTATCCTCATTCATGTCATTCCCTTTTCAGTTTTCCCTTCTTTCTCTCTTTCTTCTCAGTCCGTTCCTCCTTCCTCACTTTCTTCTTTCCTCTTACTCTCCTCTCATCTCTTCCTTCATGTTCTTTCTCTCCTCTGCATCTTCCTTCGTCTTGCTTTCCTTCTTCCCCTCCTTCTTTCCTTCATCTCCTGTCTTTCGTCTCTTCCCTCAACTTCCCCTCTGTCTCCCCTCCCTCTCTCACAGTCTCCCCTCCCTCTCTCACAGTCTCCCCTCTCTCGCTCCCTCACCTTCCCTCTCCCCCCTCCGACACCATCATCCCTCTCCCCTTCCTTCCTCCCTCACCTCCTCCCCTTTCCTTTACTCCCTCACCATCCCTCTCCTTCCCATCCTCACCTCTTCTCTCTCTTTCTCCTCCTCACCATCTCCCCTCTAATTTCCTTCACCCGTTCTCTCCCTCCCCTACCTTCTTCCCCTCTCCTCCCCCTCCCCTTCCGTCTATAGTAATGGGTATTGATAACACTGTGACAGATTGAATGCCTAGTACCCCTTCACGCCTCTTGCCCCTTCCCCCCTTTCCCCCTTCACCTTCATCCCCCCCTCCTTTTCCACATCCTATCCCTTGTCCTATCCCCTCCCCCCTCCCCTCCCAACTGCCTTGCACCTCTCCTATCCCCTCCCTACTGCTTTGCCCCTCTTTTAAAAATTTTCTCTTCCTCCTCTCTTCCTTTCCACCATATTTCCTCTCTCCTTGCCTCCCTCTTTCCTTCCCCATCTTCCTTTCCCTCCGTCCTTCTTTACCTCCCTTCTTCCTCTCCCTCTTCTTTCTCTTTCCTTTCTCCTCCTCTTTCCTTTCTCCTTCTCTCTCCCATTCCCTCCCTCCCTCCTCATCACTGTCCTCTTTTCTCCCTCTCCAATTAATCCTCCCTCGTATGACGTCATTCCTCGCATCGATTTGTGGTGAGGGGGACGAGGAAGCAGTGAGAGAGAGAGAGAGAGAGAGAGAAATGGATGCTGCTGAATTGCTGTTATTAGCTTATTATTATCGTTGTTACTACTACTGTTACTACTACTACTACTACTATTACTATTGTTATTATTATTATTATTATTATTATTTTTATTATTATTATTACACAGGATGACAAGTTACCATATTCAGTAAATCAGTATGTAATTTTAGCGATGCCGTATACCATCGTGTTTACAGTAGTTTCTTTTCTAACTGTATATATATATTTTTTCATCTGCCTTCGTCCAGTTCCATCACTGTACAGCAGCAGCACTCTCTCTCTCTCTCTCTCTCTCTCTCTCTCTCTCTCTCTCTCTCGTGTGTGTGTGTGTGTGTGTGTGTGTGTGTGTGTGTGTGTGTGTGTGTAGTGAGGCGATGAGTAAGGTAGGCTGTAAGGGGTGTGATAAGCGTGTGTTATCGTCGGTGATAGCACAGATTAACTCACACTCTCTCTCTTTTTCTCTCTCTGGCTGCTCTCTTTCATCTCCACCCCATTCACCAATTTACAGTTATGTTATTTTTATATTTCCTTTAATTATTCTTTTTTATCATGGGTCTGTCTATCGTTTTTATATTTATTTTGGCTGTTTTTTTTTTTTTGGGGGGGGGGGGTTCATTGGTGAGAGAGAGAGGGAGGGGGGGAGGTCGGATTTAACATTATGGGAATATGTGCAAGGCTTTCCACACACACACACACACACACACACACACACACACACACACACACACACACACACACACACACACACACACACACACACACAGTAAAAAAGCTTATCAGGGCACAAGTATTAGTTATTGCAATACCGTATACATATTTTTGGAACGCGTTTTATTTTTTCTTACAGTTGTCTTTTAATTTTCTTTTTAAAAACAATTAAGAAAGATCATCCTATCATGAGAAAGTTTGAAGCACCATCCTTTACGTATTCCATTAAGTGACTTAGTTTTTTAAAATAAGATTCCTGATTTCAGAATGATTTTTTTTTTCTATTTTAACTTTTATTTTGGCTTCACAGTAGTATTGAATATAACTTGAGAGGCCTCGTACTGAAGGGGCTAACAGTACAGAGGTCACACTCTTATCCCAATCATGAAGCGACCCTGAATTTGGTTTTGTCTTGAAATTAACCCTTATCAGTATCATCACACCCTGTTATCAGTGTTATCAGGGCCACCTCACCTGCCTTGATAGGTGTTGCAGGGCTTGATAGGTGTAAAGGAACTTATGACTTCCCCTTCCTAACCATGATTTGTAAACGAACTTATGACCAAATTTCCCCTAACTTAAGACTGATTTTCCTGTCAACCATGATTTGTAAACGAACTTATGACCATTTTTTTTTTTCTGTCAGCCATGATTTGTAAACGAACTTATGACCATTTTTTTTCCTGTCAGCCATGATGTGTAAACGAACGTATGACCATTTTTCCTGCCAATCATGATTTGTAAACGAACTTATGACCATTTTTTCCTTTCTAACCATGATTTGTAAACGAAGTTATGACCATCTTTTTTCCTGTCAGCCATGATTTGTAAATGAACTTATGACCATTTTTTTTCCTGTAATCATGATTTGTAAACGAACTTATGACCATTTTTTTTCCCTTCCTAACCTTGATTTGTAAATGAACTTATGACCAAATTTCTTGTCCTTACCATGATTTGTTTCTGTAGGAAGGACGAGGCTGGGGGAATGTATAACCTTCCTGTTTCCCCTTCGTCCTGTAAAGCGTATATACTTGCGGTTATTTTTCCCATAACTTGGATTAATTATTGTAGGAAGAACGAGAGAGAGAGAGAGAGAGAGAGAGAGAGAGAGATTCTGCACTGGCTATATCTTGTCCCTCGTACGAAAAAATTAGTTTGGTTGTGAGAGAGAGAGAGAGAATCTGCACTGGCTTTACCTTCTCCCTCCTTATAAAAAAAAAAAAAAAAAAAAAAAAAAAAAAAGCTTAGTAATGACAGAGGATGGATAATATATTTGTGCTATGTAGATTCCTCAGCACCACTTCCTTAGCGATTTATCCGACACATTACACCTCAGCGTCCTCTTGAGTTTTATTGATGCACTTTATTTCGATATTAAAAGGATAAAACGTTGAAGAGGATGGTTTTAGAAATGTAATATACAAAATAAATCGCTAAAGAAGAGGCGTTAAGCAACGTCCTTTGTCAGCTTCAGTACATCACCACTGGGATCCTGACACGTTCCTAGCACCATTGATAACACGTGGACTCTTATCTTGATAGTGGTAAGGTCCCACGTTGATACTGTGTGTGTGAGAGAGAGAGAGAGAGAGAGAGAGAGAGAGAGAGAGAGAGAGAGAGAGAGAGAGAGCCTATTTAACAGATTCTGAACACAGCCTCACCTGTGCACAATAGGAGAGAGAGAGAGAGAGAGAGAGAGAGAGAGAGAGAGAGAGAGAGAATATATAAATAACATTCTGAACACCATCTCACCTGTGTACTATAGCAAAGGTGTAAGGTATCCCAGGTGTTATCTCTCTCTCTCTCTCTCTCTCTCTCTCTCTCTCAGTAGGGGAGATAGAAACGAGCGATTTTATTAATAGGATAGATTTTTTTTATTGGGGAAAGGGTTAACGAGTTAAAAAAAATCGCCAGAATTAATTAAAGACACCTGATAAAGAGTGTGGAGAGAGGGAGAGAAGGGTGGAGAGAGGGGGAGGAGGGTGGAGAGAGGGGGAGGAGGGTGGAGAGAGGGAGAAGAGGGTGGAGAGAGGGGGAGGAGGATGGAGAGAGGGGGAGGAGGGTGGAGAGAGGGAGTGGATGCTAAAGAGAGAGAGAGAGAGAGAGAGAGAGAGAGAGAGAGCAGGCACGCTTGGTGTCTGATGAAGCCTGTGCAGTGTGTGTGTGTGTGTGTGTGTGTGTGTGTGAGAGAGAGAGAGAGAGAGAGAGAGAGAGAGCAATATAATCAATGGTAGATCATTTATATATCAGATCAGATTTACTTCTCTTCATCATGCTGTATTTTACGTGAAGGTGTGACGTTAGAGGCAGGATGTGTTAGGCTGTGTTAGTATAATGGACAGGTAGATGGCAAGGGGTTCGTGACCCGTTGTCTGGATTTAGGTCGATTGAGATAAGTTGATAGATAAATAGAGTTGTAGATAGTGAAGTTGATAAACAGTGGTTGTAGTCTCTCTCTCTCTCTCTCTCTCTCTCTCTCTCTCTCTCTCTCTCTCTCTCGCTCACAGATAAGTAGTTACGTAGGCAAGGTACTCAGAAAAGTTCATATTTAGGTTAATTAATAAGTTACCTTTGTCATTTTTTCTTGTTCTCTAGACCCTACCATACCTGACTCCATCCTTAGGTGGGAAAGGAGGTCTGGATAATAATGATTATAAGTTGGGTATTTAGGTAGATTGGTAAGTAGGTAGGTGGGTATGTAGGTGGACTAGCACGTTGACAGGTAGATAGGTAAGTAGGTGGACATATGATCTGAGAGGCAGGTGTGGTTCCCAGGTAGTTTGATTGACATAGATTAGGCCGGTGAGGTGACCCAGCCCCACTGACACCTGGCGCTGACGTGGGTACGGTATGTGAGGTGGTGTGGTATGTAGTGCACTAGAGGGGCACTAGACCGACGTGTGTGTGTGTGTGTGTGTGTGTGTGTGTGTGTGTGTGTGTGTGTGTGATCGTGTGAGTGGATGGTACTGAGTGATTTGTGCCGTGGGAATATTGACTGTAGTGTGGTCGTTGAGAGTGATTGTAGTTGTAAAATAACGTAGGCTGATTGAATTGATGAGAGAGAGAGAGAGAGAGAAGCGTATGATAGAAAGATAATGTTAAAATGAGATAAATTGATGGGCTGGAAAATGAAAGGGCAAGTGAACAGGAGCAGGGAGAAGAGAGAGAAAGGGAAAGGGGAAGAGGGGTGTATGGAGAAAGGGAGGAATATTGATGTAGAGAAGAGGAAGATAAGGAAGAGGTTTAGGGAGAGGGATTTTAACAGGAGGGTGAAGAGATGGGGAGAAAGATATGTGGAGAGGAGTGGAAAGAAGACGAAGAAGGGAGAGGAGGAAGAAGAGGTGTAGAGTGGGGAAGAAGAAGAAAAAGGGATGTAGAGGTGAGAAAGAAGAGGGGAAGAGGGTGGATGGATAGAGGCGGGAGGGGAAGAGTGGGGGCGATAGAGATGGGAGTAATTACCGTATAAAGAGGGGGGAGGAAGATGGATTGAGAGGAAGAAGGATATGCGTGTAGATAGCTTGAGAGAGAGAGAGAGAGAGAGAGAGAGAGAGAGAGTGTTGCGAAGGGGAGAGGAAGAAGGATGAGTTTGAGGAGAAGGAAGAAGAAAAAGAGGGGTGAAATGGGGGTGGGGAGGAGGAGGAGGAAGGACAAAGTGGAGGAGGAAGATGGATGAAATGGAGGTGAGGAGGAGGAGAAGGAGGAGGAAGGTAGATGAAATGGAGGAGTAGGAGAGGTGTAGTGGAGGAGGAGCGAGAGGAGTGAATGGAAAGGTCGAAGGAGGAAAGTGGGTGGAGTGTGGGAGGGCTGGAAGGAAGGGTGAGGGGGAGGAAAGGTCTGGGAGGAGTCAGAGGGTGGAGGAGGGAGGGAGGGGGGAGGAGAAGGGGGCGTGCCGGAAAAGGGTAATGGAAGAGGGAGATGACTGGGTTGAGAATACGGTAATGTGATGATGTGAAAATGTGTGTGTGTGTGTGTGTGTGAAAAAGAGAGAGAGAGAGAGAGATGATCATGAGGTTATGAGAATAGGGTAATGATGTGAAAGTGTTAGTAATATTGTTGATGATGATGATAATACAGTAATGATGATGATGATGATGATAATGGAATAAAAAGGTGATCAGGTTGAACAGAAATGCAATGATAAAATATTTTCGAGAAGAGGAGAGTGATGTGATGAGTATGTGATATAGACTTGCTTACTTATGTGATGTGGGAAAGATGAATGGAATTATATGTTAAGAATAATGTTATAAGCTAGTGATATATTGAAGAAAAATGACAGTGACGATGAAGTTATGAAGGTGAGGGTAATGTAAAATGAAGATATATGTAATGAATGATATAGGAGGGAGAATATTTGGCTTAGTGGTATAAGTAGAGTACAGTATATCCCTAGTAAAATATATCATAAGAATAACGTTATATCTAGAAATCTTAAAGCATATCTACGAGTCCCACAGGTAGCTAGTCATAAAAGATCTAAGTCAGTCTACAGTAAAGAAATCTTAGTTATACATACCTTTTATAATGAGTCGTATTATTTCGCCTTATTTTTCATGCTAATATTCGTTCTTGTTTGGTTGTAAGGTTTATTGGTTGTGTGAGTGAGGATAAAAATATAAATAATAGTCTTTTCCAGGACTTAAGTTTAGTAGAGTTTATGAAATTGGTCTTAGGTTCTTGAGTAGGTCGAGGAAGAATGATAAGATGAGGGAATATTGTGATGAAAATGTGTGTGTGTGTGTGTGTGTGTGTGTGTGTGTGTGTGTGTGTGTGTGTGTGTGTGTGTGTGTGAGAGAGAGAGAGAGAGAGAGAACGTAAAGAGTAATAGTTGTATGAGTGACAGACGTGGAGTGGAAATGGGAGAGGCGGGAACAAATAAAGGGGCTGGTGGAGGGGAATGAATGATGAGGGTGAGTAAACAAGGACAGCAGGGGTGTGTAGGGGGGGAAATGAGGGCAGAGGGAGAGGAGGGAGGGAGGGAGAGGGGAGGGAATGAAGAGTAGCAGGGCGGGGAGGGAAAGGGGATGAGATTGAAGAAGAAAGGTAATGTAAGGGAAGGAAATGATGAGGGGACAGAAATGATGGGGAAATGGAGTGGAGGGAAGAGAGCAGAGGGGAAGAGGAAGGAGGTTAAGAGGGGAAGAGATGAAAAGGAAGGGGAAATTTTAGGGGACATGTGAAGGCAGAGAAGAGGAAAGAGAACAGGAAGTAAGAATGGTAGGAGCGTGAGGTAAGGAGGGACGGAAGAGAAGGGAGGAAAGTGGAAGGGACAGGAGGGGAGAGGAGAGGGGAAGGGGAGAGCCAACCTCTATGGGTGAGCCACATATGGGAAAGGGATTAAGATGGGGGAGGAGAGGGGAGAGGAGAGGAAGGGAGGGGAGGGGAGGGGGGGAAACGAGGAGAAACAGAAAAATAACGCCTATAGATACACTGGCAAATAAATGAGAAAGAGACAAAGAAAGTAAGAATTGGAAATGGAAAAGTCTAAAGCAAAGAAGCGACATGTTGGTAGTCATGGTGGGAAATGAACGAAGAGAAAGACAAAGACAGAGTTAATGGAAGTGAGAGAGAGAGAGAGAGAGAGGAAACACTTGTGGATAAGACAGAATGTAAGGAGTGAGAGGGAGCGTAGGGTAAACAGACGAGAGAGAGAGAGAGAGAGAGAGAGAGAGAGAGAGAGAGAGAGAGAGAGAGAGAGAGAGAGAGAGAGAGGAAGTACTTGTGGGTAGGACAAAAGTGTAGGAAGGAGAGGGTGGGATAAATAAATGGAGAGAGAGAGAGAGAGAGAGAGAGAGAGAGAGAGAGAGAGAGAGAGAACACTGTTTGAAGGACGTCTATTCACTGCCCTGCTACGGTGAATAAAAGGGTGAAGGACTGTCGAGGGATGGAGAATAGGGATGAATGGATGTATGGATAGGTGGAAGGATGGATGGATAGTGGATGGGATTATGGGTGGTGAATGGATGAGTGGGAAGTGGATGGATGTGTAGGTGGTGGATCGATGGATGGAGAATGAATGAATGGATGTGTGGCTGAGCAGTGGATGGAAGTAGGGTTGGTGGATGGATGGATGGGTCGGTGGCCAATAAATGGGTGGATGAACAGGGAAGAATGGGTAGGCATATAGAGGCGGATGTGTGTATGGGAAGTGGACGGGTGGATAAAAAATGGATGGGTATAGCCTATGGGATAAGTATGGTGGATGAAGGAGTGGATGGTGTGGAGTGATAGTGGAATGACAGATGAGGGGCAGAGTTCACCCCATCTTGTTAGACTACTTTTTCCTTGTAATCATGCCCTTACCAAACGATTTCATTCAGCTTAAGGAGGATTTTGTGTAGTGGAGGGGGTTAAGGAATTCTGAATTTAACCCTCCATTTTGAAGTCTCTCCTATGCTGAATAAAATCGTCTGGAGGCAAAGGGTTACGTAGAGAATGTTCTCGGGGTGAAGGATTATTGATAGTGAAATTCTGCATGGAGTGATTTTACCTACACACTGAAATTCTGTTTGTTGTTAAGATACAGTGTCTGCATAGTATTACGCGGAACTCTGCTGATATCCTAAGTGATTTGTAAATTTCGTGATGTTCCTGGGTTATTAGCTAAGCTGTTAACGTGATTTTGTGTATGATAACGGTACTGAGCAGGGGATGTCAGGCAAGTGATATGTGTATGGGATCCTCATGACACCAAGTTTATTATTAATGTGGGGTACAGTCACTTGGGATTGTACATGAATCATCGTTGTTAGTGTCAGATTGTTTCGTGTGAAGTGTGCGCCGATATTTTTGTTCAGCTGTACTAACATTTGGAGTGCACAGGAAGTACAGATAACAGGATGCCCGTTGACCTGTAACGAGATTATTTGTTGGGCATAACGAATGACATAAAATCTAATTAGCTTGTGTGAGACAAGGAGAGAAGATGAAATTAAGTATACGTATTTATTTTCTTATTTGCCGTAACTCCTAGCGATTTTATTCACCTGAGACGAGTCCTTCGGTGTCAGAAATAAGGCCAAATAAATTCGCCTTGAAGCGACAGAAGATGAATGTCCGTCAGACGCATTTAAATGTCCATCAGGCGCATTTAAATGTCCGTTAGGCCCATTTAAATGTCCGTCAGGCCCATTTAAATGTCCGTCAGGCCCATTTAAATATCCGTCATGCACACATAAATGTCCGTTAGATGCACTTAAATGTCCGTCAGAAGCTTTTCGTTGTCGGTCAGAAGCATTAAATGTCCGTCAGAAGCATTTAAATGGCCATTATGATTCTGTCATTTTATTCTATTTAACTTTTTCCTCTGCGATTGAATCAGACAGCCAGGCAGACAGGGGTGATAACGCAGCCCCGGCACGGAACAGGGACGGAAACTCATAATTGTAACTTTCACATTTTTACAGGAATTGCGATTAAGAGACGAGGAGTGAGGGTGGAAGTGGAGTGAAAGGCCATCTGGACTGGTGATTAGTGAGCTAAGTAATGAGTGAGGGGTGAGGTGTGTTTGTGTGTGAGAGAGAGAGAGAGAGAGAGAGTTACATAGAGTTACATAGATACACAGACCACACAGACCTTACGGTCCCTACGAGGTGGTCCGGCCTTAATCCTAATATAGTGCATAGGAGCAGGAGAAAAGGATAGCACAGCAGAAGGCTCTCTCCCCCACCCTCCAGACCCTCCGGCATTAGCCGTACAGGAAACAAGAGAGGAAGTAATATCTTGCAGGAATGAAAAACCTGAAGGAATTTTATAGGATCGGCAGAAAGTAGAATAATGTGGAAAAGGAAAATTTGGGCATACAGCCACATACTTACTCTATACATGCATTTTTTTTTTTTTTAATCAGAAGATGAACAGAATGTTTATCTATTATATATATTCTAAAATATTGTCTGTGTCTAATAGACACATGAATGCAGACGCGAATATGCAAATTGCTCCATCCTAACTAAACGATACCAATTGCGTCGAGATACATGTCCAGTCTCTTTTTAAACATATTTATGGTACCACTCTCAATCACATTCCCAGGGAGTTTATTCCATTCGCTTACAACAGAGTAAGTGAAGAAGTTTTTGGTTGTATCAAGATTAGCCCTTCTTGCTTGCAACTTCATACCATTTCCTCGAGAGAGAGAGAGAGAGAGAGAGAGAGAGAGAGAGAGAGAGAGAGAGAGAGAGAGAGAATGGAACAGATGGACATAAGGAGGGTGGAAGGAAGGACAAAGGAGGAGGTAGGGAGGGAAGGAGAGGGGGGTCTAGGGAGGCACGTTAGGGAGTGATAACTGTGTGGAAGAAAGGGAGAGAAGATGCAGACAGTGAAAAGGAGGGAGAAGGAATGGGAGGGGTGAAAGAAAGAGAGAAAAAGGGAAAGGAAATGGAACATGCACGTGGAAGAAGGGAAAACAAAGAAGGGATTAAAATAGATATATAATGTAGATAGATAGATAGATGGAGAGAGAGAGAGAGAGAGAGAGAGAGAGAGTCTAGTTGAAATCTCCTTTGTTGAATAAAATCGTCGGGGATAGCAAGAATATTATATACCGGTACCACGTCGTCGTTGTGAGGAAGTAAAGAAGAAGAGAAAGGGGCCTAGATGAAAGAAGTAGAAGAGGAGGAGGAAGAAAAATAAGAAGAAGAAGAAGAGGAGGAGGAAGAAGAAGGAAAGACTAATGGGTAGAAAACGGGAGGAAGTGGTGTAAGAAATAGGATGAACTCTTTTAAACCCCGTAGAGGGCTAAGAATGGGAGGGTCATTGTGAGGATGATAATGGGGGACGAGGGGTATTCGGGAAGGTGCACTGATCACAATGGAGGCACGGAGGGAGGGAAGAAGGAAGAGGGAAGGAGAGGTCGAAGGGAGGGACTGGGAAGGAGATGGAAGTGAGAGAGGATGGAGGGGAAGAGGAGGTGATGGGAAGGACTGGAGAGGCGAGAGGAGAAATGGAGGGGTTCGGAGAGAGAACAACTGGAAGGCAAGAAAAGAAGAAGAAGGTGGAGGGAAGAAGAAGAGATGGGTAGAACTGGAGAGGTGAGAGAAGGAATGGAAGGGTTAGGAGAAAGAGGGGATGGAGTGAAGAAAAAATGAGGGGTAGAACTGGAAAGAAAAGATAGGGACTAGGAGGAAGAGGGGACGGAAGGGGTGGAGGGAAGAAACGAGAAGGGAAGGACTACAGAGAAGAGGGAGGGGTAAGGAAGGTGAGGGGAGGGAGGGGCGAAAAGTTTGGGGATGGAGGAAAGAAGAGAGGAAGAGGGAGGGAGAAGGTGAAGGGAGAGAGATGGGGAGGAACCAGATGGACAGAAGGGGAGGGAGTGGAGAGGTAGGGAGAGAAGGAGTGGGAGGGTTGAGAAAATAGAGATGGATATTGAAAGAGGGGAAGGAAGAGAAAGGAGGGAGGGAAGGGGAAGAGGAGGGAGGAAAGAGGGTAAGAACAGACGAAAAGAGAGGAAAGGAAGGGAAAGACTAGACGGGGAGAGAGGGGAGGGATGGAAAGGAAGGAAGGAGGGTAAGAAGAGACGAAGAGTAAAGGATGGGAAAGAATAGACGGGGGAAGAGGGAAGGAAGAAACGAGGAAAGAGGAGAGGAAAGAAGGAGGGGGCGTGCAAGAGAATATCAGGATGGAAAGATTGCGAGGTTCCTTTGGCTAAGGATGGGAACGGAAGCAGACTGGGTACAGAATGATTACGATTGGCTCCATAGGCTAAATGTAATGAGAGAGAGAGAGAGAGAGAGAGAGATTGATAATGACCGTAGTTTCGCGTCACCCCTATTTAGTTAATGGCCAAACTACTCTGTATCTCCCAATCACTCACCTTTATCTAATTAACACCTGGCTTAATGAGAGACACTCCAGTTTATACCAGATGATTGGATATTATTTATTTATTTACTTATTTTGATTGGTGTTTTTGTGGAGAGGTAAATTTAGGGATAAAGTTCGCCTGATACTTCACCTCTTCTACTTCTTACTTATACTTGTTCTACTTCTCATTTCTACTACTCACTTCTACTTTTCACCTCTGTTTCTGTGGCGACTGATATTCCTCACGAGAAAGAGGCTTGGTGTATTTCTCTACCCTTATGTGAGCCCCATTGATGTGATGCGTCAGGATGGAAGCTCCTTAACACCTCTTCCTGAGCGATTTATTTTGCTTATTGCACGTTACTGCCTTATTCTGTGTTGTAAAAATCCTTCAGAATTGTCATACTCTGCCTGAATAACGAAACATCAACCAGCCACACCCAAAAAATAAATCGCTAGGGAAAAAGTGTTAGGGAGCCTCCATAGCCTACTAGAATACAGGCCTATAGTGTGATGGCGAAAGTAGTCCCAGTGAAGGTAGATTATGAAGGTGATGGGGATGGTTATGATAAATGTCCTTAGTTGTGGTGAAAGTGGTGACAGCTGCACTACGGTGGTGAATATTGGGGAGTATGATAGGCCTATAGCTTTTATTTATTAATTTTATTTTTTGACGGAACTTGACGCATCTACAACTTACCACAACGTAGCTTTAGTTATAAGAATGAGTCTCCATGGTTACTAGTCAAATCTTTCTTCCAATCTGATACACCTGGCCATCAACCGAACTTTACCTTATGCTGTGGTTATATCAGATTCGGTAAATTTTAGTTAAAGGTTCGGAATGAGTCTCCTTGGTTACTAGTCAAATAGCTCTTTCAGTCTGACTACATCTATCACCCAAGCTTTCCCTTATGTTGTTGTTACATTATATTTATAAGGTAGGAATGAGTCTCCTTGGTTACCAGTCAAATCGCTCAACCTTGAACCGAGTTGAAAGTGGTTAAGGATCTTTGTCTTCAGTTATTAGGCACGAGTCTCTTTGGTTACTAGTCAGACTACACCTGGCCATCAACCGAGCTGAAAGAGGCTAAAGATGTCTTTAGTTATAAGATAAGAATGAGTTTCCATGGTTACTAGTCAAGTTGGGCTTCTAATCTAACTACAGCTGGCTATCGACTGAATTGAGTGGGGTTAAGAATATATGCCAGGTTAGGGTAAATGAGATAGCGTGAAAGTAGAGCTGAATGGAGTAATAGTATAAAAAGGGAAGTGTAAAGAGAGAGAGCGAGAGGACTTCACAGATCGCCAGTATCATTATTCCAACATGTATTCAATATAGATAGCTGGTTTTAACGCAGGAGCGATTAATTAAAAAACTGTTATGGCACTGCACTTTAGGGAACGGGCACAGAAGTAAGTGTACAGGTGTAATCATCAAAGGTATAGAGGTGTAAAGGTGTACGGTGTAGTAGTATATAGGTATAAAAGTGTAGGGGATAATCTAAGGGTGTAAGGTGCATTTCAGAGTGTAGGGTATGGTGATGGGGTGTAGGATGTAAGGTGTAGTGGTGTTGAGGGTATATCCAGCTGGTGTAAGAGGGTGAAAGAGGAGGTCCCAGGAAGTGTAGTGTGAGGCGAGACAGGAAGCGAGGTTCAGGGGAAGAGGAGGAGGGACACACCTCACTCTCACTCGTCTCCTTTCTTCCTCCTCCATCTCACCCACACTTCTATCACCTTTTCTTCTTTACTCCTCCATCTCATTCACACTCTACTCCTTCATTTCTCTTCCATCTTACTTTCCCTCCTCTCACCTCTCCTTCCCTCCTCCATCTCACCCACACTCCTCTTACCTCTTCTTCCTTCTCCATCTAACCCATAACCTCCACCACCAACCTTCTCCACCACCATCCTCACGTTATCATCTCCATCATGTTCACTTCACTTAACATTACCACTCATCTTCCTTCATAACCCTTTCTCATATCCTCACAATCATCTCTCTGGTTAACAGGTACACGAGTTAAGGTAAAACTTGTATTCTGAATAAAACACAACCAGGTGAGAATAATTAGCATGCGATTTAACCTGCATGGAAAAAGAATTCATAACTTCTTTTACTTAATTTTTCTCACTAATGCCGTCTGTTTTTGGCTCTAAGGAAAGTCACAATACAAATGCAACCATAGCTGTCACCATCACCACCATCTTACCATCACCACAACTTCTGTTACCCCCACCTCCACCACTTCCCCATGTGTATGATCCGGCAGACAGGGGTATAATTACACACACACACACACACACACACACACACACACAAAACTTCCACCTTGTTCCACTCTTTACTTACTCTCAACAATACCGCGCATTCTACTCCACTTACCTGCCTGTCTACCTCTCTAACTACCTATCTCTATATCTACCTGTCAGCCTGTAATTTATCTACCTGCTACTTACCTTGATGTCTCGGTACTCGTCTACTTTGATCCCCATAAAGCTACCAGTCTACTTTTTACTTACCTATCTACCTACTCACCTTCCTACCTACCTATCTACCTACCTACCTACTTACACAGTACCTCAATAAATACGGTACCAGCCTACCTGTTTGATATCAACCTAGCGACATTACAGTAATTACGTACAAGTTTATTTTCCCTCTGTGTGTGTGTGTGTGTGTGTGTGTGTGTGTGTGTGTGTGTGTGTGTGTGTGTGTGTGTGACAAGCTTCTCTGCCAAACTTCCCTTCCGTCCAGCAACCACAGCTACCAACATCACTACCGATAAGTTACATTTATAATAATCAAACTATTCCGGGTTTACCTTCCCTTTTACGTAACTTATATCTATAGCTGCATTTCTGGTGTTTTTGTTTTGTTATAGGTGAAGGTAACGAAAAACAACGAAGACTAACGATAATAAAAACAAATAAATGTATAGAATTGGATGTGAAGGAATAGGTTGCGTGGATGATGACGATGATGATGATGGTGATGATGATGGAGGAAGTGGGGAGAAGAGAGGAGAGGAGAAGTGGTGATGATGATAATGATGATGGAGGGAGTGGGGAGAAGAGAGGAGAGGAGAAATGGTGATGATGATGATGATGGTGATAGAGGGAGTCGGGAGAAGAGAGTAGAGGAGAAATTATGATAATGATGATGGAGGGAGTGGGGAGAAGAGAGGAGCGGAGAGGAGAGGAGGGCAGAGAGGAAATGGATTATGTTAGTGGAGTAGGGTGTGGAAAATGAAGGGAGGGGGGGAGTGCTGAGAGGAGGGGGAGGGAAGGGGAGGGGACACTAGAGGTCATGAGGGAGGGGAGAGTGAGGGTTATGGGAGAAAGGAGGGAAGGGGAGAGAGAGGGGAGAGGGGAGGGGATTAGAAGTCGGTAAGGTGTGAAGGGAGATTGTGGTGTGGAAAAAAAAAGAAAGAGAGAGAGAGAGAGAGAGAGAGAGAGAGAGAGAGAGAGAGAAAAGGGAAAAGTAAGAGAGAGTAAGAGATCATTGGTAACGAAAGCCGTGGGAAGAAAGAGGAAAGAGTACGAGAGGGGGAGAGAGGAATTGGGACAAGTAAATAAGGGGAAGAATAAGGAAATATGGAAGAGCAGTAGGAGAGACAGGAAAAAAAAAGTGAAAGAGAGAGAGAGAGAGAGTAAAGAGACGATACAAAGAATGAATTAGCTGGGAAAAGTGAACAGGAAAATGTAAGAAAATGAATAAATAAAATGAGAGGAGAAGGGTAGTAAAAAATTGAATAGGAGAGATAGAGAAAATAATTTAGAAGAGAGAGAGAGAGAGAGAGAGAGAGAGAGAGGTGAAAGCGAGGATGCGAAAAAAAAGCGCAGATAAGAAAGGGATGATCGTGTAATAGAGAGAGAGAGAGAGAGAGAGAGAGAGAGAGAGAGAGAGAGAGAGAGAGAGAGAGAGAGAGAGTCTGAAGTGAAAAGGAGGAAGGAAAAATAAGAGGAAGGATTGCACCAGAAGAGGGAAGGGTAGGGAAGGAATAAGGGAAGAGAGGGAGGTAGGAAGGAAAGAGAGAGAATATAGGAGGAGGAGGGAAGGAGAGAGAAAGGAAAAGAGATGGTAGAGAATAGGGAAGGAGAAGAGGCAGGAGGAGGGGAGGGAAAGATGGGAGGAAGGGAAGAAAAGAGGGGAGGGGAGGGAAAGGAGGAAAGACAACGAGAAAGGAGACAAGAGGGAAAAGAGGGGAGGGAGGTAGGGAGGAAGAGAGAGGGCGGGTGAGAGGGAATGAAGAATTGATGGAAAGGAAAAAAGAGGACTAGAGAAGAGAAGAGAGAAGGAGAGCGAGGAAGAGAGGAGGGGAGGAAGGGAAGAGGGAACACGGAAGAAGCCATTGCACGCCACGGGTCTTCCTCTGTCAGCCACCCCAACACATACGCACACACGCACATACACATACGCGTTCATACACATACATGCATACGCTTACATAGGCAGGGTCATATATGTCAACACACACACACACACACACGAGTAGGCCTAGTAGAGGTATTCGCTTAAAGTACACACACACACACACACACACACACACACACACACACACACACACACACACACACACACACACACACACACACACACACACACACACACACACACTCCTCTTAAAACTATATTAATTTTGTGGTCGGGACAAAATATCATATACTTTTATAATTATTACTTACTCATTTCATTCCTCTTCATGCCTTTCTTCCTTCCTTGCATCTCAACACCAGTTCCTTGGCCTCACTCCTGTCCTCATCACTAGTCATCCAGATCTTTCCTCACTCCTTCGCTTCCTTCTCTCTTCTTTCTCTCTTTTTTCTCCCATTTATCTCCTTTCCTCTATCTCTCTCCACCCTTATTCTCTCTCTTCTCTTTTCTCATCTCTCCGGTCATCTCTTTCTCTTTCCTCCATCGTTCCTCCCTCCACCTCCGTTCTTCCTTTTAATCTGTGTCTCATATCTTTTCCGCTCATCTTACTTTGTTAATCCTTTCGTTATTATTATTTCCTCCTCCTCCTCCTCCTCCTCCTCCTCCTCCTCCTCCTCCTCCTCCTCTGTCGCCCTTCACGCCTTTCATTCCTGGTTTCCTCTTTACTTCCGCCTCTCTCTCTCTCTCTCTCTCTCTCTCTCTCTCTCTCTCTCTCTCTCTCTCTCTCTCTCGCCACCATTCCCTCCCCACACCTTCACTTTCCTTCCCTACTTCCTCTTCCTCCTCACTTTCTCACCCAAGTTTTCTGTTTCCCTCCCTACTTCCCTCTCATAGTCCCCCTACCTCCCCACTTTCTCATTTTCTCCCTCTTCTCTTTCCCTACTCCTCCCACTTCCTGTCCCTTCTCCTCCCTTCTTTACCTCCCTTCCTCCCCTCTTTACCCCCACTCCCTTCTCCACACTTCCTTCTTCCTCAGATCACAAATGTTTATCTGGTTATAATTCAGAAGATAAAAATTGTGCAAGTAAGAATTATCATAGCTTTCTCTTAGCTTCGTGAGTCCTGACTCCTGTGTTAGCTTTTACGGTGTGTGTGTGTGTGTGTGTGTGTGTGTGTGTGTGTGTGTGTACTTATACCAAGGTAAGTGAGTGTCATGTGCGTCTAAAGTCTTCTCCGTTGAACCCGTTAACCACTTAATTTACCCTGCCTTTACCTGTGCATTTTTAGTATGGTCTAGCGGGGGTGGTGGTGGAGTGGATAGAGGAGTGGGCTGCTGTTCGAAGGGGCGCGAGTTCGATTCCAGGCTTAGGTAGGGAATTGTGTGGATTTGAATATCGTTAAACCAGTCCTCACAGAGCTACAAAGTCCACCGATATGTCAAGAGTATTTTCATAAAGTCAGTTCAGTATTTATCATCCAGACCCTTTTGTCCATAAGTATCTTGGGTGTGAAGGATTAGAAAGAAGAAGATTGTGATGATGATGATGATGATGATGATGATTATGATGTTGATGACGAGGAGGAGGAGGAGAAGGAGGGGGAAGTAGAAGAAGAAGAAGACTGTGATGATGGTGGTGGTAGTGATGGTGATGGTGATGTTGATGGAGGAGGAGGAAGAGTGGGAGGAGGAGGAAGTAGATGATGATGATGATGATGATGATGATGATGAACAAAATAAACAAGACGAAACAGGAACAGACAAAAGTAACATACCCTTAACAAACCAGCCAGAGAAATTACATATTCGGATTTTTCAGTTTATTCCCCTAGGCCAAACAACCCAAAGAAAATATACTCAATAATGCCCATGATGTAGAGTTCACTTCCTCAACAGTAAGGCTAATAAAACAGGGGGGGAGGGGGGTTGTACTTCCTCACCAGTGTCTCCATTTATGTTTTATTTAGCCATGCATCTCATTTGTTAGTGTCTTTGTGTCCTTTCATTCTTTTTCACACATTTACCCAAACATAATCATTCTTCCGGGTCATACACACCTTCTCTTACCCTCAACTTCACCTGGGTTACTTATTCCCCACGGCGCCTTTCTCTCTTTAACCATACCATTTAAGCTCATTCTTTTCTACCCTCTGATCAGTGGACTTCCGGACTCTACATCTGCTAGTCTCTCAAACGCATCTCAAGTTCAGTACCTAAGAATCCCATTTCTACTGTTTCCACTCTTCATTTTCTATTGAAGCCCAGTGTTTATAGGTTAACGTGACTACTGACGCATCATGCAGTCTATAGTCTCCTTACTCTGTTTTCTTTAACATATCAAAGCCACTTTATTTCCTGGTGTCATTCTGCTCTCCACGTCTCTTCCGTATTTATCTCTCATGTCTGTTACTGCACCAAGGAAGCGGTACGTACAGCCTTCACCCATATCACCTCTCTTCATTCACCAACAGATCACACTGAGAGTCATCATCTCTCTCAGGAACCGTAGTTGTAGTTCTGATTTCTCCGTATCTCGCCAGTAACAAATATCGACAAAACATTACGAAAAACTAGTCTCCAGAACGAGTACCTCCGTCTACAAAGGAAAGGAATACAGTTAAGTTTTTCCACTACACACCTGCACACACAAGAGCTGAAGGAAGGTATATAGCAGTTCCATCCCACATTATGCATCACCAGTTTTATTACTGTTTGACATCACACACCTTTCTTTCATTTCAGTGGTGTTTTATCTTCTACATCCATCCATACATCCTTCCATCCATCCATACATATATACATCCTTCCATCTCATCTCATCTCTTGTCTTCTCTTCTCTTTACTTCTCTTCTCTACTCTTCTTTTTATTTCTCTTCTTTTTCTCCTCTCCTCTTCTCTTCTCTTCTCTTCTCTTCCCTTCCCTTCCCTTCCCTTCCCTTCCCTTCCCTTCCCATCCCTTCCCTTCCCTTCCCTTCCCTTCCCTTCCCATCCCTTCCCTTCCCTTCCCTTCCCTTCCCATCCCATCCCATGTGTCTTCAACCCGACCAGAATCATGGACCGTGGTAGTGGTAAAAGCAGTAGTTCTTTGTCTGCCTACCATATTGACTTAACGCAGGCTCTCTCACCCCGACCCTAGTTATCTTGTGTGTATCAGGAGTGTAGCGGCGTGTCTCTCTCTCCCACGTGTAGCATTTCCACTGTTATTGTTTCTGTTGTAGTTTAGGTAGAGTTTGTAAGGGCTGAGTTCAGAGGTGGGGCCACACAGCACACCCATCTGATTTGTTTGTGTTGGCAGTGGAGTGGAGGCGGTAGGGACGATGGTGTTTGTATAGGGGTAGGAAGGGGAAGGAATGGGAGAGGGAAGGGAGGGAGGGACAGGGAGAAGAGAGGGGAAGCAGGAATGCTGAGAGGGGACATAGGGAGCAAGGAGAAGAGGGGTAAGTGTTAGACAGAAAAGAGGGGAGAAGACGGAGAGAGAGAGAGAGAGAGAGAGAGAGAGAGAGAGGAACGTCAGAAAAGGGGTAAAAGGATGAATGGAAGAGTGACGAAGAAAAGAGAGGAAGGAGTGGAGGGGTCAAGGAGAGAGAATGGAGAGGTTAAGGAGGGAGGCGGAAGAGGTGGAGGGGTGGAGAGACGGGGGAAGTGGAGGGGTCTGGGAGACATGAAGGGGAGGAAGACAATAGGACGGATGGATAAAGAATAATAGTGAGTGGAATGAGGTTTGGGAGTGAAGAGGGAAGTGGATGGATGAATATGCGGAATGAGAAAGTTAAGAATCAAAGAAGTAAGAAAATGAAAGGAAGAAATGAGAGAGAGAGGAAAAAAAGAGAGAAATAGGAAAGGATTAGGACGAGAAAATAGGATTGGGGAGTAGAAGGAAAAAAAAAGATAGAAGAAGAAGAGTAAGAAGGAGAAGAAGGACAGAAATTTTAAGTCGTTGAGAAGAACACGGTAAGGAGAGCGGAACGAGAGAAATAATAATAGTAATAATAATAATAATAATAGTAATAGTAATAATAATAATAAAATGAAAAAAAATATATATAGATGAGTAGAGCTGCAAGGACAAAGCGCCTAGGATGGAAAGTAGAAAATCCAGGAGTCAAAATGCAAAAGGAAATTATCAGAAAATGAAACGTCAAGAGAAAAAAATATCAGGAAGAGGAAGAAGAGGTGAATAAAATAATTGGGGTTGGAAGAATGTCGAAAACCATGAGGCTAAATAGAAAAAAAAATATATGTGAAAATACCTGAGGGGTAAAAGTGAAAAGGGAGGTTGGAAAGACGAGAGAGAGAGAGAGAGAGAGAGAGAGAGAGAGAGAGAGAGAGAGAGAGAGAGAGAGAGAGAACTTAAAAGGTGTAAAGGGTAAATGTTGTTTGTAAAGAGGAAACTGAAAGCGAGGACGACAGGGCGAGAAGTAGTTGAAAGGAAGAAAGAATTCATGTATAAGCACGGAGGAGGGGGAGGGAGGGAGAGGGCAGAGAGGAAGGAGGGGGAGGGAGGGAGGGGAGAGGGAGGGGGGAGAGGAAGGAGCGTGTCTGAAGATGGAAAGAAGGGAAGTTGGGGAAAGGGGAAGGGAAAGGATGTGGCACTGGAGGGAAAAAGGGGACTTGGATTTTCACCTATTAACCACACGTGGATATTTGAAGCCCCCCCCTTTTTATTTTTTATTTTTTATTTTTTTAGTGTCCCAGTCCATCCCTTAGGGCACAACCCACAGTAGTCATTGTTCCATCCAGATCCCTAATTATACTGAGCAAACATTCTCTCTCTCTCTCTCTCTCTCTCGTCTTCAGGCGATGGAGATTACCCTTGCTTCTCATACTCTTTTGTTTTGTATTTAATTTTGCTGTCACGTAAGAAGGCATCCTAACACCTTTTCCTTAGCGATTTATTTTTTGATATGGCTGGGTAATATTCTTGTGTATGTTATGTATGCAGAGTATGGCGATGTTGGAAAGATTTATATCACACAGAAGAGGACAGTCAGGTGTAATCAGCAAAATAAATCGCTTAGGAAAAGGTGTTAGGGAGCTAGTAGGAGCGGAGTTGGGTTCATGCGGTTCATAGCTGGATATGTTAACCACTGTACCACCGGATTAGCCACACTGTAAGGGAGGTGGAGGTGGATTGGGGAGGTGGATGATGAATGGTACCTTGAAGGCTTAGTGTGGAGACAGGATGTGGAAGAGAGAGAGAGAGAGAGAGAGAGAGAGAGAGAGAGAGAGAGAGAGAGAGAGACGGGGGGGGGGCACTTACTGTGGAGAAAGGATGTGGAAGAGAGAGAGAGAGAGAGAGACGGGGGGGGGGCACTTACTGTGGAGAAAGGATGTGGAAGAGAGAGAGAGAGAGAGAGAGAGAGAGAGAGTCATATGAAAGGGTCAGGTGGAAGAGTGGAAAGTGGAGGTGAATCAGTGGAACGGAAAAAAAAAGGTAGAGTAGGAAGCGAAAGGGTAAGAATGGAGAGGAGAAGAAGGGTGAGGGGAAGTGGAAAGGGGAGGGGATGTGGAAGTGTGAGGGGAAATGGAGGGTGAGGGGAAGTGGAAGGGCGAAAGGAAATGGAAGGGTGAAGGGAAGTGGAAGGGCGAAAGGAAATGGAAGGGTGAAGGGAAGTGGAAGGGAAGAGGAAAGTGAAGGGTGAGGGAAGGGGAAGGCAATGGGGTGGAATTAAGTCATAGAATTGTGTCATGTGGAAGGGTTGGGGTTGTGGAGGTGGAGGGGTGGTAGGGGGGGAAGTGGAGTCACAAAGCAGCTCCACCAATCAATACTCCACTTTCTTAAGGTCAAGGCTGGCGGTGGCGTCTGACTCCACTTTTTCTCCTGATATTTGCATGGGTGTCCTGTATTCCGGAGGGGGGGTGGGGCGTCCTTGGGGCTGGAGGGTGGCCTTGGAGTGTCTGGTCTGCCTGTCTGCTCGTCTGCTTATCTGCCAGTCGTGCCGTATTGCAGTGTTTAAGTCAATTGTCTTACTTCCTCTGATTAAATTTTTCTTTTCATGATTTGTCTTTAAGTGCGTCAGTCCTGTCTTGAGGGTGAGTTTTGTCCATTACCCTTTTTTTATTTCTTAAATTTGTGAAAAATAAAGACCGTATATTTAGAACTTTATTTCCTTTAAGACTGAATAAAAACAGTGGTGGAGAAGCCTGATTGAGCTACTGTAATCAGTCCACCCTTAGATTTGTGTATTTATCCAAGAAAGATCCGTAATGATACATGGTTTAATCTGAATTATAGTTATTCCTAGGAATGTAAAGTTTGCCAAAGAAATAGGAAGACTCATGGACGATAAATGGCTTCCTCTGACTCATTTTTATTATTATTATTATAATTATTATTATTATTTCCATATGAAGTTAGCCTGAGAAGTAAGTCTAACTATCTTATGTCTTTCTTGCAGGTAAGGGAAGATGGCCACTGTTCATACCGTAGACAGCTAGCCTAAGTAAGTACCCTTGTCTGGTGTGTGTGTGTGTGTGTGTGTGTGTGTGGTGCTGGTGTCTTGTGTACTGGTGTGTGGTGGTTTGATGATGTGTGTGTGGTGTGGTGGTATGTATGTGATGGTGTGTGTGTGGTGTGGTGGTGTGTCCTTGGGGTAACTGCAGTACCTCACCCAAGCCGGTGTAGTCAGGAGCTTGGTGTGTGATGCCACTCCCTTTTATAGTGCAGTTTATGTATTGACTTATTTTTCTTTAATATTCTGACCATGATTGCAGTTGCCAGTTTTTGTTACATTTGTTCTCTCTCTCTCTCTCTCTCTCTCTCTCTCTCTCTCTCTCTAATAAACATCTGAATTCTGCATACCCTCCTTGCTTAACTGGTAGAATACTTGCTTTCAGGCTTATGTGGATATTAATGTGAAATTTATTATTATTATTATTATTATTTTCATTATCATCGACATCTTTCCATCATCATTTATAGATTTATTGGCATATATGATTACGAATGGATTTCTGTAGTTTTTTAATGATAAGTATTTCCGATGTGCGTAAGAGAGAGTGAGTAAGAGTGAGAGTGAGTCTGGAAACAGATGAGTTATTGATTGTACCCCTTCACCTGTCCCCCCCCCTCCCAGGTGTGGTGCATGATACCTTACTGTGGTATTTGCTGTGGTAGGCTGCTCTCTCTCTCTCTCTCTCTCTCTCTCTCTCTCTCTCTCACACACACACACACACACACACACACACACACACACACACACACACTCACACACACACACACACACACACACACACACACACACACACACACACACACACACACACAAGGAAAACAACTTAAGGTATGAGGTAACGCTGCAGTGATAATATATTTTTTAACTTGTTGTGATCCCCCCCACGGTGTCCCCCAGGCCCCCCCCTCCCCTCACACATCTCTTCCCCTTCCCCTCGCTTCCTTGTCATCTCCCCCTCCCTCTCCCTTTCCTCCCCCCGTCCCCCTTTCCCTCCATCTAAGTATATATCTTCCCTCATAGGTGTGTCATTCTTCTTCTCTCCCTCTCTTCCCCACCCCCTCTTCCCCTCCCCTCACAAATCCCCTCCCCCTCTTCCCCTTCCCTCACAGATCCTCTCCCCTTCCCCCCATTTTCCTGTTTATTCTTCAGTCTCCCCTTCCCCACTCTCCCCCTCCCCATTTTTTATTCCCCCACCTTCGATATCCCTCCCCACTACGGATCATTACATTCCTGACCCCTTTCCCCTTCCCCCTTTCACTTCGCCACTCCCCCTTCCCCTCTCATCACCCCCACCCCTGCCTCCTCACATCACTACTCTCTCACCATCACCCCTACTCTCACCCCCTCACTATCACCCCTACCCCCTCACTATCACCCCCACCCCTACCCCCTCACTTCACCCCCTCATGACCACCCTCACCCCTACCCACGACCCCTCTCCCCATCACCCCATCCCTACCCTTCACCACGACACCCTCATCACCCCCACCCTCTCCCCTGACCTCTCACATTTCGACCCTTTCACCATCACTTTTCTCTCCCCCATTTCCCCCTTCCCCTTCCCCTCCCAAGTCACGACAGTCGCCCTCCCTCTCTCTCTCTCCTCCACCTCCCCTCACTCCACCCCTCTTTTCCTTGTTCCCCTTCCTTCGCAAGTCACGACACCCTCTCCTCTCCATATATCCGTCTCCCCCACCCCTGCACCTCTATCTCCCCACACCTCCCTTATCACCCACCTCCCTGACTCTGCACTCACCTCTTCTGAGTCTGCTTCCCTCTCCCCAACCTTCTCCCCTCTCTTCCCACAACCTACCTCTCGCCCCTTTCCCCACCTACTCCCCAGCTTGGTCCTTCACATACCTCTCTCTTCCTTCTTCCCATCTTTACTCCCCATCTCCACTTCTCTCCCCCTTACGTCTTCATATCTCCCCGCCACCTCCCCATGTTTCCTCCTCCACCCTTCTCCATGACCCCCACTTGACCCCTTACTTCACGTCCCCCTCTCCCCTTCTCCGTGTAAGGTAGGGAGGGGGAGGGGAAGGGGAAGGGGAAGGGTTCTGCTGTCCTGAATATGGACTGGCAAGGCTAGGATTAACTGATGAAAAATGGGTGACCCTGTTTTGATGTGAGGTGAGGGGGAGGGGAAAAAATAAGGGAGAGGGGAGAGAAAATGAGGGAAAGAAGGGGGGAAGGAGGGAGAGGGATGGTTAGATGAAGCATAGGGAAAGAAAAGATAAGGTAAAAAGGGAGGATAGGGAGAGGGAGAGGAAACAAGAGAAAGGGAAAGAAATGAAAGAGTATGAAGGAAAGAGAGAGTTATGGTTAGATAAAACATAGGGAAAGGAGAGAAAAGGAAGAAATGAAGATGAAGACTGGGATGAAGGAGAGTAGGAGGAAAGAAAAGGAATGAAAGGAGAGGAGGAAGGATAGTGGAAGAAAGGAGGAAACGAGAAATGAAAGAACGAAGATAGGAAGGGAAAGAAAGGGAAAGATATTAGTGGTAGGAAAGGAAGGAAGGATGGAAGGAAAGAAAGTAAGGAAAGGAAAGGAAGGAAGGAGAGGAAGGATAATGAAGAACAAGTTGGAGGAAACGAAAGACACGGGAAGGAAAGGAGGGAAGGAAGGTGAAATGTAGATGGAAAGGAAGGAAATAATGTTGACTTTTCTGACGGGTGAAAGGGAAGAAGAAAAGAGAGGAAAGATAGTAGAGGAAGGAGAAAGGGAGGGACAGGGTAAGAGAAGAGAGAGAAATGGAAGGAAGAAAGCAAATTGGGATGGTGAGGAAAAAATTACTGGTGACATGAAAGAAAGGAAGGAGGAAGGAAATGAAAGAGAGAGAGAGAGAGAGGATAATAAGAAAAGAAGTCGGAGAAAAAGATGGATGGAGAAGGAAAGGAAAAGAAAATAAAGGAAAAAAAATAAAAGAACTGGAGAAAAGAGCTAGGAGGAAATATAAGAAATATTAAAAAAAGAAGGGAAGGAAAGAAAGAAGGAAGGAGGGAAGGAGAGGTATGGAGTAAGGAAGAAATTTTTTAAAGGTATGATACAGAAGGAAACGAAATTATAAAACAGGTGATGATGATGGTGATGATGAAAACATTGATGATGATGGAGATGATGATAGATAACATTAATGATGATGATTATGATGATGAAGATGGTAATGATGATGATGATGATAATAATAATAATAATAATAATAATGATAATAATAAATTTCAGGGAAGTAAAGGACTCTCAAGACAAAAGCCACTTAAATAAAGCATAAAGTAAAATTAGAAAGAAGTGGGTAAATTACAAGGTGTGGAGAATTCTTGATGTGTCTTGGAAGGTGATGAAAGGAAGGTCGGGTCTGCCTGGTGGATGGTAACTGGCCTTTCCGCTTGCTGAGAGATGGAAGGTGATTGTGGTAGCGGTGGTAGTTGTGGTAGAGGTGGTGGTGGTATGTATGATTGTGGTATTGGTGGTGGAGGAGGTGGTAAAGGTAGTTATTGGTAGGTGGATGGCGTTGATGGTAGTTGTGGCAGAGGTAGTGGTGGTAGTGGTGTGGTTGTGGTGGTGGTGTGGTTGTGGTAGTGTTGTTTAGATGATTGTGGTGACGGTGGGGCAGTGTGATGATGAGATTGATGATGTGGCAGGTAGAAGTGGTGGTAGTTGTGGTTGTAGTAGTATATAACGGTGGTGATGATGATGGTAGTGATGGATGATAGTGGTGGGAGTGGTGACGTTGTGGCGATAAATATAGTGGTGGCTTAAAGTGTGATGATGATAGTGATGATGAAGGTGGTGGTGATAATGGTGGAGTGGTTGTGTTAGCCAGGAGAAGGTCAGACAAGGAACCTTTGTGTTTGTGTGTGTGTGTGTGTGTAAAATGAGAGGAGGGACAGGGGGAGAGGGGAGGGAGGTAGGAAAGAGGGAGAGTCACATGTTTGTATGTTTTATGCATGCATCCCTCCCTCCTCCCTCCCTCCCTTTCCCCCTCTTCCTTCTCTCTCTCTCTCTCATATATATATATATATATATATATATATATACATACATACATACATACATATATATATATATATATATATATATATATATATATATATATATATATATATATATATATATAAAACTTAATTTCTTGAACAGCCACATTATAAAAACAGCATATAGTGCATACCTGATAGACGTGTATTTAAAACAGTTGTAATGTGTTATTTTATAGTTTTGAAGCTGTGTGTGTGTGTGTGTGTGTGTGTGTGTGTGTGTGTGTAAGGGGAAAATAATTGTAAAGGTTAGGAGAATTGAGTTAGCCTGTGAGCGTGAGTGAGATGTGAATGTGTAGTCTGACGTGCCGAGATTAGTGATGATGTTGATGGATCACTTGAGTGTTGGTGGGCTTGGCTGGGTGGGTGTGGGAGAGAGAGAGAGAGAGAGAGAACCTTCGTGATTAAATCGCAAACAAACCAGTTTTATTCTGGACTGACGTGGACGGACAGGAGCGGACCAAGGGAGGGAAGTGAGGATAGACAAGGGATGGATATGGAGGAGGATGTTGTGTAAGGGAGTGGAGGAATGTGTGTGTGTGTGTGTGTGTGTGTGTGTGTGTGTGTGTGTGTGTGTGTGTGTGTGTGTGTGTGTGTGTGTGTATGGGATGTAAAGGTATGTAAAAGTAGTTAGGCTGGGGTGAGGTCCCTTGACGTGAGAGAGAAGTGTGTTTGTTGTTATTATTATTATTATTATTAGTAGTAGTAGTAGTGGTGGTGGCGGTGGTTGTAGTGGTAGTAGTAATAGTAGTAGTTTTTTCGAAGTGGATGTAACTTTTCGTCAGGCAGTTGTGGTCACTTCGATCGTAAAAGACCATTGAGTCACCAATCCTATGTCGCACCGGAGGCCACGGCATTTGATTTTATTACCTGTGGAAGTAAAGGAGTGTTGAAAGCCACTGGAGGTGATTAGGAGGGCACTGAGGTAATCCCCTTCACCTTTCTCCTTATCAGTGCTTTGAAGGATATCAGTGCAACCTCCTTAGACGCTTCTCATCGCCTTATAATACCCAGTGTGGTTGTATGTGTATCTTGAAGACAGTTTTCAGACGGTGGTTGATGGCAAGATTTTAATGGTCTGATGATTATGGTGAGAGATTGCTTTTAAGAGTTATTGGTTGCCCAGTGGAGTAAGTACTGAGATGTAAATGATAGTTTAATTTTTTGGCTTGGCATTAAATTGGGATAAAATATGTGAAGTACCAGAGGCCATCGTGGAAACTGTGGGGTGTATAGATTATTTAAAAAAGGATGGGATGTGCGTGTGGGGTGTAGGTGTAGAATGAGAAGTGTAGAACAGGTTGTAGGTGAGAAAGGGGTTATAGTTGTAGAATGGGTTTAGGTAAAGGTAGGTTGCAAGTGTAGAGTAGTTTGTGGGTGAGGGACGAGTTGTGGTTGAAGGGATGCCAGTTTTACCCTAGTTTTACTGTAGGTTGCTATCGGTAAGGAATGGGGTGTTGTAGTTAAGGTAGTGGTTGTGGTTGGAGTTATGAGCGAGGCGTGGTTATGTGTGACGTGGAATGGATACGGTACTGGATGTAGTAATGAGCTTGTGGTTGGAGTTATGCTTGAGGTGTGGTTGTGTGTGACGTGGCATAAATATATAATGGATGTAGTTATGGTAGTGGTTATGGTTGGAGTTATGAGCGAGGTGTGGCTGTGTGTGACGTGGGATAGATAGTGGATGTAGTTTTGATAGTGTGTGTGGTTGGAGTTAGGAATGTGGTGTGGTTATGTGACTTGCACTGTGTTACAATTTTGCCCGACGATGGTGTGGTGTCTTGATGCACGTATAAGGGAATCTGATATCTGAGTAACCCATGCTGCTAATAAACAGTCACTGGGCATATCAAGGGACGTGGTGTGAAGTCCAAACAGAGGGGAGATGAAGGCCGGCGTTGTGAGGTGACTGAGTTGCTTTTGAGGTGAGGGAGTTGGGTTGTGTGGTGGGTGAGGTGACCGGTGGAGTGAGGGTGTGGTTTGTAGTGTTGTGGATTGTGTGTTGTTGAGGTTGTATAGTGTATGTTTTTGATTTAATGTTATGTTGGGGTATGGAGTGAATGGTGTGTTGTGTTGCGGGTTGGGAATTGTGTGGGTTAGGCAGCGTGATGTTCGCAGTTAAGGAAGCTCCATGACACCTCTTTGTAAGCGATTTATTTTGCTTATTATACATTACCATCCTCTTATGTGCTGCGTAAATCATACTAATATCTCCGTATTCTGCATAAGTACGGTATAAAATTATATCAACTCGCACGATCCAAAAATAAATCGCTAAGGAATAGGTGTTAGGGAGCTTCCTTATTCGACGGACCCAAGTTGCTGTGGATTAAGTGTTTAGTGATTGTGGATATCGGTAAGGGTGTGGATTGTGAATTGTTAGATATTGTGTGGGTGATTGTGGGGTGAGAATTGATTTTAGTAAAGTTATAGCTGAAATCTGAGGGTTGTATATATAATTTCTCTGGATTTGAAGGTCACATTGGATTTATGGATTGTAAACAGTGGATTATAGATGATGTGACTCTTGCATTGTGGATTGTGTGTTGTAAAGGATTATAAGTTGTGTTTTGGTAAAGACTGCAGTGGATTGTGAGCTGTGTTGTAGATGGTAATGGGTTGGAGAGTGTGTGATAATTGTTTTAGAAAGTCATTGGTTGTGTGCAGTAGAGTGTGTAGTGGTAGTGATGTAGGGAAATGATGTAGATTGTAGTGAGCTGTGGGTTGTGTGTAGTGGTAGTGAAGTTAGGAAATATGAAGGTTGTAGTGAGCTGTAGATTGTGTGATAATTGTTGTAGAAAGCCATTGATTGTGTGTAGTGGAGTGTGTAGTGGAAGTGAAGTGTGTAATGGAGTGTGTAGTGGAAGTCAAGTGTGGAGTGGAGTGTGTAGTAGAGGTGAAGTGTGTAGCCTAGTGGAAGTCAAGTGTGTTGTGGGGTATGTAGTGGAAGTGAAGTGTGTAGTGGAGTGTGTAGTAAGAAGAAAGAACCAGTTATTGTTGTTATTGTTTGACGTGAGCATTTCGGAATTTCCTGTACAGGTTTGCCTGGCTGATGAAGTGAAGCATTGCATTGCCATTTACTTGCTGCCGAGAGAGAGAGAGAGAGAGAGAGAGAGAGAGAGAGACTATTTTTTTCACAGGCGTCTTTTTCGTTTTATTTTTGGTTCGTGTGTGTGTGTGTGTGTGTGTGTGTGTGTGTGTGTGTGTGTGTGTGTGCATATGAAGTAAAGGTATGTAAAAGTAGTTAGGTTGGGGTGATGTCCCCTGACGTGAGAGAGAAGTGTGTAATGATAAATGGGTAAAGAATTTGTTATTATTATTATTATTATTAGTAGTAGTAGTAGTAGTAGCAGTAGTGGTGGTGGCGGTGGTTGTAGTGGTAGTAGTAATAGTAGTAGTTTTTTCGAAGTGGATGTAACTTTTCGTCAGGCAGTTGTGGTCACTTCGATCGTAAAAGACCATTGAGTCACCAATCCTATGTCGCACCGGAGGCCACGGCATTTGATTTTATTACCTGTGGAAGTAAAGGAGTGTTGAAAGCCACTGGAGGTGATTAGGAGGGCACTGAGGTAATCCCCTTCACCTTTCTCCTTATCAGTGCTTTGAAGGATATCAGTGCAACCTCCTTAGACGCTTCTCATCGCCTTATAATACCCAGTGTGGTTGTATGTGTATCTTGAAGACAGTTTTCAGACGGTGGTTGATGGCAAGATTTTAATGGTCTGATGATTATGGTGAGAGATTGCTTTTAAGAGTTATTGGTTGCCCAGTGGAGTAAGTACTGAGATGTAAATGATAGTTTAATTTTTTGGCTTGGCATTAAATTGGGATAAAATATGTGAAGTACCAGAGGCCATCGTGGAAACTGTGGGGTGTATAGATTATTTAAAAAAGGATGGGATGTGCGTGTGGGGTGTAGGTGTAGAATGAGAAGTGTAGAACAGGTTGTAGGTGAGAAAGGGGTTATAGTTGTAGAATGGGTTTAGGTAAAGGTAGGTTGCAAGTGTAGAGTAGTTTGTGGGTGAGGGACGAGTTGTGGTTGAAGGGATGCCAGTTTTACCCTAGTTTTACTGTAGGTTGCTATCGGTAAGGAATGGGGTGTTGTAGTTAAGGTAGTGGTTGTGGTTGGAGTTATGAGCGAGGCGTGGTTATGTGTGACGTGGAATGGATACGGTACTGGATGTAGTAATGAGCTTGTGGTTGGAGTTATGCTTGAGGTGTGGTTGTGTGTGACGTGGCATAAATATATAATGGATGTAGTTATGGTAGTGGTTATGGTTGGAGTTATGAGCGAGGTGTGGCTGTGTGTGACGTGGGATAGATAGTGGATGTAGTTTTGATAGTGTGTGTGGTTGGAGTTAGGAATGTGGTGTGGTTATGTGACGTGCACAGTGTTACAATTTTGCCCGACGATGGTGTGGTGTCTTGATGCACGTATAAGGGAATCTGATATCTGAGTAACCCATGCTGCTAATAAACAGTCACTGGGCATATCAAGGGACGTGGTGTGAAGTCCAAACAGAGGGGAGATGAAGGCCGGCGTTGTGAGGTGACTGAGTTGCTTTTGAGGTGAGGGAGTTGGGTTGTGTGGTGGGTGAGGTGACCGGTGGAGTGAGGGTGTGGTTTGTAGTGTTGTGGATTGTGTGTTGTTGAGGTTGTATAGTGTATGTTTTTGATTTAATGTTATGTTGGGGTATGGAGTGAATGGTGTGTTGTGTTGCGGGTTGGGAATTGTGTGGGTTAGGCAGTGTGATGTTCGCAGTTAAGGAAGCTCCATGACACCTCTTTGTAAGCGATTTATTTTGCCTATTATACATTACCATCCTTTTATGTGCTGCGTAAATCATTCTAGTATCTCCGTATTCTGCATAAGTACGGTACAAAATTATATCAACTCGCACGATCCCAAAATAAATCGCTAAGGAATAGGTATTAGGGAGCTTCCTTATCCGACTTACCCAAGTTGCTGTGGATTAAGTGTTAGTGATTGTGGATATCGATAAGGGTGTGGATTGTGAATTGTTAGATATTGTGTGGGCGATTGTAGGGTGAGAATTGATTTTAGTAAAGTTATAGCTGAAATCTGAGGGTTTTATATATAATTTCCCTGGATCTGGAGGTCACATTGGATTTATGGATTGTAAACAGTGGATTATAGATTATGTGACTCTTGCATTGTGGCTTGTGTGTTGTAAAGGCTTATAAGTTGTGTTTTGGTAAAAACTCAGTGGATTGTGAGCTGAGTGTTGTAGATGGTAGTGGGTTGGAAATTGTGTGATAATTGTTTTAGAAAGTTATTGGTTGTGTGCAGTAAAGTGTGTAGTGGTAGTGAAGTAGGGAAATGATGGAGATTGTAGTGAGCTGTGGGTTGTGTGTAGTGGTAGTGAAGTTAGGAAGTATGTAGGTTGTAGTGAGCTGTAGATTGTGTGATACTTGTTGTAGAAAGCCATTAATTGTGTGTAGTGGAGTGTGTAGTGGAAGTGAAGTGTGTAATGGAGTGTGTGGTGGAAGTCAAGTGTGTAGTGGAGTGTGTAGTAGAAATGAAGTGTGTAGCCTAGTGGAAGTCAAGTGTGTTGTGGGGTGTGTAGTGGAAGTGAAGTGTGTAGTGGAGTGTGTAGTAAGAAGAAAGAACCAGTTATTGTTGTTATTGTGTTTGACGTGAGCATTTCGGAATTTCCTGTACAGGTTTGCCTGGCTGATGAAGTGAAGCATTGCATTGCCATTTACTTGCTGCCGAGAGAGAGAGAGAGAGAGAGAGAGAGAGAGAGAGAGAGAGAGACTATATTTTTTTCATAGGCTTCTTTTTCGTTTTATTTTTGGTTCGTGTGTGTGTGTGTGTGTGTGTGTGTGTGTGTGTGTGTGTGTGTGTGTGTGTGTGTGTGTGTGTGTACGCGCGCGCGTAAAGCCTTCCTTAACCCTTAACCACTGAGGTATGAGTGAGGTGATCTGTGAGGTTCTCTGAGGCGAGTAAGGTGAGTTGTGAGGTGAGGGTGAGATGAGTGAATATGACGTGCGTGAGGAAAGGTGAGATATGAGGTTTTAATGAGGTGAAAAAGTGAGTTATGAGGTGGGATTGGTAAGGTGAGGTGAGGGAGGTGAGGTAAGGTTGAGGTGTTGTTGAAGGCTGCTTTCACTACCTTTGAGGCAGGCAATATTGACCAGTGTCACGTGATGCTGCCGGCGGGATAGAGAAGGGGATGGGGGGAAGAGGGAGGGATAGGAATGTGGATGGAAGGGGAGGGGGCGATGGAGGAAGTGTGGATGGAAGGGGAGGAGATAGAGGGTATGTGGATGGAGGGGGAGGGGGAGATGGAGGGAGTTGAGGTGAGGGAGGGAATAACAAGGAGTGTACATGATGGAGGGGGAGGGGGGTGGAGGGGAGAAGGGGAAGAATAGAGAGAGTGTAGATGAAGGAGAGGGGGAATGTTAGGGAGAATTTGGATGAGAAGGGGAAGGAAATGAGGATGAAGGGAGAAGGGAAGGAGTTGAAAGGGAGCCTGAGTGAGAAGGAAGGAGGAAGGATAGAGCGATGTGGGGAGGGGGAGGGATGGGGGAATTGAGGATGGGGTGGTTAGGGAGGGGGAGAACGAGGATGAGGTGGGAAAGGATGGGGGAGTATGAGTTAGATGGGGAGAGACAAAGGGGAAGGAATGTGGGGAGAGGAGGAGGGGCGAGAGATAGAGATAGAGAGAGAGAACCAAGTAGCAGAAATCAGCAGAAACGAACAATAAGCAGAAAAAAAACAAATTGCTCTTTAACTCAGCAGGCGAAGCAGAAAAGAAGCAGGAGGTGGAGGCGACGGAAGCAGAAAGCAGAGGAAGAGAAACCAGACGCAGCAGATAAAAAAAAAAAAAGACAGTAAATGGAGCAGAAACCAGCAGATACCAAGAGAGAGAGAGAGAGAGAGAGAGAGAGAGAGAGAGAGAGAGAGAGAGAGAGAGAGAGTAGGAGGGTGAGAATGATATAGGAGACGGGAGGTGGGGGAACAGGGGATGTTTGTCCGTGACGCTTCCCCCTCCCCTTCTTTCCCCTCCTCCCCACTCACTTTCCCTCCTCCTCTTTCCCTCCCCCGCCTGAGGCATTGCTAGGAGGGGCTTCAGGGTCTCCGTCACGCTCCCCCCCCCTTGTGTGTGTGTGTGTGTGTGTGTGTGTGTGTGTGTGTGTGTGTGTGTGTGTGTGTGTGTGTCCATCTCCGTTCTCACAGTGTTTCTCTTTCCTATTTATTTCTTCCATCTTGCTTTCCTCTTATCAGTCGTTAAGACCATGTGGGTTAATGATTCAGTAAATAGTTAAAGTATATTGAGAGAGAGAGAGAGAGAGAGAGAGAGAGAGAGAGAGAGAGAGAGAGAGAGAGAGAGAGAGAGAGGAATGAAACTTAATCCACCAGGGTATTGAGGTGAAACGTGGTATGTGGGATCCGTAGACTTTTCCATGCTGTGTATCTCGATGGCTGGTGCAATGGGATACAGGTTAACATCACTAAAATATTCACTAAAATATTTCATTCTGTAATACTAACTACCCTGACGCAAAAACCAGGGGAGGCAGGGAGGTTAATGCTTATTCTGGTTATTCTCGTTATGCTAAACCACCTGTATTTACCTTTTAATTAAGAGATTTAACTGGGAATTGCGAACATTTCTTCATTAAGGTTACATCCATTTTTTTTCCTGCTCTGAACTAACCACCAATGCAAATAAATAAAATAAATAAATAAAGAAATAAATGCTGTTATGTTTATCGTTTTAGCTTTGAAATTACCACTGCCAGACGATTTTATTCAGCTGATTAGATAGCATAGCAGTCTAAGGGGTTAAATTCTCTCTCTCTCTCTCTCTCTCTCTCTCTCTCTCTCATTAATTTAAAGGGGAAGGAAGGCATTTTTATCACTGTATATAGGTAGGATTATGAGCCCTATTAATATCAGTTCCATGTCAGTCGCTCATGTGGTGTTTTTTTAGTGTGTGTGTGTGTGTGTAAGATTTGCATATCCTCTGCCTTCCAGGTTTGCACGTGTGTTCTGGCTTAGCATTTGTCTTGCATCGTGTTGAGTTCTTCCGTGTGTGTGTGTGTGTGTGTGTGTGTGTGTGTGTGTGTGTGTGTGTGTGTGTGTGTGTGTGTGTGTGTGTGTGTGTGTTATATTTGTGTCCTTGTGTACACCCTTTTTAGCTTATCAGTATTATTGCTTTTATGCTTGTGTGTGATTGTATGCGTGTTTGTATGAAAGTGAAGAATTCTGACAGTAAAACACCTTGTCTCATATAAGCATTGGAATTATACATCACTTGACCTAACCCAAAGACTTTTTTTTTCTAAGTGTAAAGCCTGTACAATCATAGTAGTAGTAATGGTAGTAGTAGTAGGAGTAGTAGTAGTAGTAGTAATTGTAGTAGTGATTGGTGGTGGTGGTGGTGGTAGTAGTAGTAATTATTGTAGTAGTAGTGGTAATAGTAGTTTTTGTGTCAGTAAAGGTTTCAGTATACATAAACTAACTTAAGGCCAAGAAAGTTTGTAAATGCTCGTGTGTGTGTGTGTGTGTGTGTGTGTGTGTGTGTGTGTGTGTGTGTGAGAGAGAGAGAGAGAGAGAGAGAGAGAGAGAGAGAGAGAGAGAGAGAGAGAGGTGAAATTCTTATTAGTTACAATAGACCATTAAAAAAATAATGGATGGCGTGTGAGGTCAAAGGTCATCATATTTTGACTGGAATTTGGTGGAAATTTGAACTTTTTTTTTCTTTTTTTTCCTCCACGTCCCCAAGCTTCAGGTTTACTATCGTGAGGTCAAGGTCAGCCATTAGGGGTCAAACTGGGGTCACATTGTCATTTTGAGGGATCCGTGTGTCGTAGTTAACCCCTTTTTCCTTGATAATTTCTCTCTCTCTCTCTCTCTCTCTCTCTCTCTCTCTCTCTCTCTCATATTGATCCTCAGTTTCTAATTCTTCTCTGCAGTGTTTTATTTTTTCATTCACACACTTTCACCATTTCCCCTGTTCCTCCATCCCCGCTTCCTCCCTTCCTTCCCCTTCCTCACCCTTCCTCCCTTCCTCTCCCTTCCTCCCTTTCCCTCCGTACCATCACGTCCTCACCATTCGCTTTCCTTCCTGCTCACGTTTCCTTATTGTTCTCAGATCCCAATCCTCCTCCTCAAATTCTTCTCTCTCCCTTCCTCCTCCTCTTCCTCCTCCTCCTCCTCTTCCTCCTCCTCCTCCTCCTCCTCTTCCTCCTCCTCTTCCTCCTCATCCTCATCCTCATCCTCATCCTCCTCCTCATCATCATCATCAATCATTTTCCCTTAGATTTCACTACCACATCCTAATTTTCCTCTTTCCCTTCTCATTTTTCCTCAGTCTTTCCTCCCCATTATTTTCCTTATCTTTAATCTCTCATTTTCCCACATCTCTGTCCTTCTCATCCTCTTCCCGTCCTTCATTTTCTTCCTCTCCCTCTTCTACGTCTTTCCTGCTTATCACCTCTTCTGTTTTCCTCATTTTCCCTCCTCTTCTTCCCTCTTCCTTTCCCTATTCCCCTTCCTTTTTCACTATTTCATCTTTTCTACCTCTCATTACGGCTGTCATTCTCCTTTCTTTATTTCCTGCATATTTTCCTGATTTTCCCTCTTAATATTTTAGTCCAAGTCATTACCTCTCTCTCTCTCTCTCTCTCTCTCTCTCTCTCTCATCTGTGTATGTATAACTATCCACCTATGTCTGTGTCTGTCTGTCTGTATGTATGTTTTGCGCCTGTGTATGTATGTATGTATGTATCTATCTATATCTATCTATCTGTCTGGCTATCTATCTGCCTTTCTATCTATCTATCTTCCCTCTTCCATCCTGTTCTTTGCGTCTCAAATTCCCCCAAATATATCAGAATAACTCCACATCAAAACCTTAAGAATTCTTCCCTCTTCTTCCTCTCCTCTTCCTCTCTCTTATTTTATTTTCCTCTTCTTCCTTACACCTGTCTTCCCCTTTCTTCCTCCTTCCTAACACCTTTTCTCTTGCTCCTTATTCTTCCCCTCCTCCCCCTTTTTCCTGGATTACTTTACGTGTATTTTTCCTATTTCCTCCTCCCTTTGATTTCATTATTATTATTATTATTATTATTATTATTATTATTATTGTTATTATTATGTTGTTGTTGTAGTTCTTGTTCCTTTTCTCCCTTCCCCATATTATTGCTGTTGTTGTTATTATTATTATTATTAGTACTTGGATGGGTGACCGCCTGGGAACACCAGATGCTGTTGGCATCCCTACGTGTCAAGTGAGGTTGGTGGAGGATTAGTGCCCCTCCCTGTAAAACAATTAACTCTAAGCCCTTGGCCACCCCGTGTGGGATACATGGCGTCTGGCAATGAATGAATGAATGAATGAATGAATTATTTTCTATCATCCACATCCTCTTCATCGTCGTTGTCGTTGCCATCATCGTCTTCATCGTCATGGTCATTATTTTTATTATTATTATTATGATGATGATGATTATTATTATTATTGTATTATCATTATCATCATCATCATTTTATTACAATTAACATCATCATCATCAATGTTTTCTTCCTCATCGTCACTGTTATCCTTCCTTTTCATTCAATTTGTCTTCCTTGTTCCCTGATTCTACCCCTAATATTTCTGAATTCCTCCACGTCTTAACCCCCCCCCCCTCCTTTTTTTCCCCTCCCTCCTCATTTTTTCCCTCCTGTTCCTTCTCTTCCACCTTTCCCAAATTAACTTCCTGTTTTGTTTTTATATTAAGTTTTATAATTGTCTTTCTACAGCCATAATTCCATATTCTCATCTTCTCTGTCTTCATCTTTACGTTCTTCTCTTCTTTCCCTTATCCCTTGGCTCTTTACTCATCTTTCACGCCTTTCTTCTTTCACCTCACCATGCATGACATCTCTTTCTTATTGTTCCAGTATTGCTTATGCGCATTTTACTTTGCATTATTTTTCTTGTACTCTTCTGTTCCTTCTCGCGTATCTACAGAAGTTCTTTATTTTTTTTGTGTGCGTCTCATTCTTCACCTTTCTCTTTCTTTCTCTTCTTTTTTTCCGTCATTTCTCCTGTTTCTTAACACTTTCCTCTTTTGCCATCTTCATTCCTCCTCCTCCTCCTCCAATCAGTACTGAGAGTGTGGAAGGTCAAGTGAAGTGTTTAATGACCTGTCTAGGTAGAAGTGATAATTGGTGAAACTGGAATGAAGGAGTGGGGGGGTGGGGGCAGGAGGGGTCAAGGGGCAGGGACTAGGGGCAGGGGGGGTGAGGGAGAGGGAGCCATCTTGCTTTCCTATCCGTCTCTTCCACTCACGAACGTTCATATAGTCTGTCCTCTCTTTGGCAAACAGCTTGAATTGGGCCATTTGGTATGTTGTTTGCTTTGCTTTGTACTGGTTTGTTAATGGGTAAGGAGGTTGCAGGGGTGAGGGGGAAGGGGGAGAGCATGGAGGTATGGGGGTGAAAGTCTGAGGGAGGTGTGGAGATAGTGAGGGGGGGGGGGAGAACATGCAGTAGGAGATCGAGCGTGTGAGGAAGGGTGTCGAGGTGGTAAGGGGTTAAGTTAGTGGGGATGTAATGGGTGATAGGGGGGAAAGTGAGGACGCGGGTGGGGGGTTGAGAGGGTGGTGGGGGTGAGGTCCCTTCAGTACCATCCTTCACGTCCTCCCCTCACCTCCAGTTTATGGGAACGAGCTCATTTTTACTTGCTCTTTATGACCTCTAGACCTCATTTTCTGCTCTCTCCACCCTTTATCATGTCTTCTTGGCCTATTTTGCCCTCCTTGCTTCTTTCCTTGCCACATCAACTTATGGTGAGAGAGAGAGAGAGAGAGAGAGAGAGAGAGAGTGTCACTGATAAGCAATACAGTATAACAAGAATCACCATATAGAAAACATGTTGACCAGTGACAAGAATCAGTGTATTAACTTGCCACACTAAATGGCATGTCACTGAAAGACAACACAGAGTGAGTTGAATCGCAAAATATCTTACGCATCCCCTGGAATCAGAATATCTTACGCATCCCCTAGAATCATAGAATATCTTACGCATCCCCTAGAATTACAAAATATCATAGGCATCCCCAAGAATTACAAAATATCTAACACGGCCTGGAATCACCAAATATCTTACGCATCCCCTAGAATCACAAAATATCCTATGCATCCCCTCGAATCGCTAAATATCTTACGCATCCCCAAACTGATCACACCATAAGACCTGTAAAACACAGAACAAAGCCTCAGTATTAATAGCAAGACATACAAAGACCACAGTTACAACTGACCCTGATTAAGAAAGGAATAGGTACGGTACTCCCAAACTCTGAGGTTAATTATGATGGTAGCACATTAAGCATTCACGCTGCAGTAATATATATGCCACATAACCCCCTAATGCGAAGATATAAAAACACGAAAAATAGCCTTGAAAATATCCCTCTACACACACACACACACACACACACACACACACACACACACACACACACACACACACACACACACACAAACTTTCATTTCTCAAACATTCCATGCATCCCTTCTCACTCCAACGCACTCACCTCAATACCCCACACTCATGGACACACAAACCTTCATTTCCCCAACATTCCACGCTTTCCCCTCACTGTAATGCATCTCCTCTCGCCACTTCACACTCATCTCCACACCCCACACTCTCACACAGACAGACAAACATTCATTTCTTTATTTCAGAGTGTGTAAATGACTAAGAATCGAAATGGCACAGGAATGTATGTGCCGAGAATCAGAGAGTTATAGAGATCACGAAATGTTAAAGCTAAATAAGAGTAAGACAATGGCAAAAGCGGTGTATATGACTGAGAAACATTGTGTAGGTAAGGCTGTGTATATGGCAAGAATCAGAGAAGGGTAAAAGCGTGTTTATGGCAAGAATCACCGAATGGCAACAGATTCGGGGGATGCCAAAGTTACATATGCACTAAGAATCACTAAATGGCAAGGCTGCGTAAATGACTTAAAGAATGACGGTATGGCGAAAGCAGCGTACGGGTATATGGCAAAAATAAGGAGCTGGGAAAAGTGTTACGGCAAGGATAGCGGTATGGCAACGCAGTATGGCAATCTGGGAAGACTTCAGAAGCAAGAGGGATCGTAAGAGGAAATGGCAGAGTTTGAGTTGTGTGATGGATTGAGTGGGCGGAGGAATGGGTTAATAATTTAGGAGGGGAGAGAGAAGAGGGGAAGAGGAGGGGAGGGGAGGGGAGAGAGTAGAGAGAGGAGGGAAGAGGGGACGAGGAAGGGAGGGGAGGGGAGAAAAGGGAGAGGAAGTGGAAGGGGAGAGGAGCAGGAAGTGAGGGAGGGAGAAGGAAGGGGATGAAGCTGACGGGAAGGGATCAGAGAGAGAGAGAGAGAGAGAGAGAGAGAACGGAGGAAGGGAAGGATGTACCGGAAGAGAGTGAAGGAGCGGGAAGGTAGGAAGGAAGAGGAAGAAAGAAGGAAGTAGAGGAGAGAGGGAGAAGGAAGAGGAGGAAGAATAGGTAGATGGAGAGAAAACTGGAAAATGGGTGGAGAAAAAAAGGAGGAAAGGAGAGGGGGAGAGTAGGGGACTTTTATATGGATTATTGAGAGAGAGAGAGAGAGAGAGAGAGAGAGAGAGAGAGAGAGAGAGAAAGCTAGATAGAGAGAAAGCTAGATAGGTGAGGAGAATGTGCTCTCTCTCTCTCTCTCACACACACACACACACACACACACACACACACACACACACACACACACACACACACACACACACACACACACACACACACACACACACACACACACACACACACACACACACACACACACACACACACTCTTCTCCCTGCTAACCCCACTCGTGTAACATATATTCTAAATCTGATGTTTAGGAATGTTTGTGCGGTATGAATGTCAGTTTACCCCTACCCCTACCCAGCACATCACAAGCAGTTGGGAAAATATTAGTGACAGTAGTAATAGTAGTTGTAGCAGTAGTTTTTGTAGTAGTAGGTTCATTTTTTCAGGGGATAGGGGGCTCAGGGGACGTTTTTATAGCGTCTAGAATACATCCAATGGCGCAAGGGAGCCGAATCAGCTGATCGCGCCGGCCACGTGTTCCCGCCCGACAAAATCAATAACAACACAGCCGCAGCCACCCCGCCTCCCGACGCTTGGCTCCGGCGGCGACTTCGGTTTCTGTTTTATATTTATTTTCTATTTTTTTTTTTTCCTGTCCTTTGCACTTTAATGATACCGGTTTATTTTTTCATGTAGATTTTTATTTTATTTTTTTAGCGATGATTTGTTTATTTTTTTGTTGTGTTTATTTTGTATTTTTGGTTGTGTTCGAGGTGTAATGTAATATTTTCGTAGTGTTTTTGTAGTTTTATGTATTTTTTGTGCTTGTAATGCCTTTGTTGTCTTTTAGGAGTAATTTGGCAAGTGTGTGTGTGTGTGTGTGTGTGTGTGTGTGTGTGTGTGTGTGTGTGTGTGTGTGTTTTAATAGTGTATTGATTGTTTAGTAGTACCGTAGCTATCGTGGCAGTATTATTACGGTAGTATCTTAGCTGTATTGTTGTACGATAGTGGTTGTGTTGTGTTAGTGTTTTAGCAGTATTCAGTAGTAGTAGTAGTAGTAGTAGCCGTAGTGGTAGTGGTAGTTGTTGTTGTTATTGTAGTAGTAGTATATAGTAGTAGTAGTGTTTTTGGCTGCGTCATGGGAGAGTGAGTGAAGTAGGGCTGTTAACTTTGGCTTAGCTGAGTTGGCGATTTTGGGGGGTGGGGAGACTCACTTGTAAACATAAGTGTTTCCATAGTGACCCGGCTGCTGTTGATTTTTTTTTTTTTTTTTTGGCTCCCTGTTGTTTTCTTTAAGCCTCGTTATTTCCTTATAAGTAATCTTTTCTTATTACTAACTTTAATTTGGCTAGCACACTCCCAAACGATGTGGCTCAGTTAAGATCAGTTATTTTGAAGGGGAGAGGAATAGTCATTATTAGGCGAGCGTTTTATAGTATTGTCTTTTATCGGAATGGACGATGTGTTTGTAGTTAATGTTGCTTCGTTGGTCATGTGAAGAAGATGGAGTGTAAGAGACTAACGCGGAGAGTGATTGAGGTGGACGGGGAGAGAGGGAGGGGGAGACCGAAGATGAGATGGAGGGATGGAGTGGAGAGGTACCGGTATATGAGAGAGGGAGGTGAGATGGGGGAGGGTAGCGAAATGGCAAGGGACAGGGCGACGTGGAGGCGATTTGTTTGTGGCCAGCCCTTACGAAATTAAGGCTTCCGACCTTAGATAAATAGACCTTAGTAGTTAATGAAGCTTAGGAAAGATCTAGCATTTAGGGATTAAGAAGTAACGAAGGACAGGACGTAATAATACCCAGGGCAGCCTAACCCGCCTCCCCCGCCCCTGAGAAGCCCCAGAGAAACCCTTTTATTCGTCCGTCATTGGCAGGGGAGGGTAATGTAAGCCGTCAGTGATAATCTGATGGTAAGCCTCCTAATCCAGCCCTACGTGAAGGGCTTCCTATGTGACTCACTCTACATGCTTGGCCCTGGTTTCTCGTGGGTTGAGGAAGCTCCCTAACACCTTTTCCTAAGTGATTTATTCTGCATATTACGCCTTACTGTCCTATCACCATTTCCTTAGCGATTTATTTTATTACACCCTACTGTCCGCTTCTGTTACATAAATCCTTCCAGTAGCCCATCTCCATACTCTGCGTAAACATGAACCAGGCATATCCAAAATAAATCGTTTAGGAAGAAGTGTTATGGAGCTTCCTAAACCGACGGTAATACTAGCCTTGGACAGGGATAGCAGGCGCGTAATTCCTCCTCCTAAGCGATTTACTTTGCACATGCTATTCTTTTCTTATCCGTAAGGAGAGTAAACTGTCAGAATGAAAAGGAAAATTAGAAATGAAATATGTTTTATAAATTGGTGAGAAAAAACGAAGCCTTCATATCCCACCCAGGCCCTTATTCTCGTTCCCTAACACCTCTTCCTTAGCGATTTATTTTTAGATACGGCCGGTTATTATAGTTATGTACCGGTACGTAATTTATGAAGATCATGGGATTACTAAAAAGATTTGCCTTATAAGAAAGAATAGGACAGTAAGTGTAGCAAGCAAAATAAATCGCTTAGGAGGGAAGATGAAAATTAAGAAAAAGGAAAGGAAAGACGCGAAAATAAATGGCTGACGAAGAGATAATGAGAGAGAGAGAGAATATCATGCTAGTCAATCCGTCACCTTTCCCATACATAACACGCGCGCACACGCACGCGCACACACACACACACACACACACACACACACACACACACACACACACACACACACACACACACACACACACACACACACACACACACACACACACACACACATCCATGCCTTGCGTTTCGTTAAGTAAAAAATAAACCATAAACTTTCACTGATATATCATTTCCTTTCCTAGTAACCCTAAATAGAGAGAGAGAGAGAGAGAGAGAGAGAGAGAGGTTCACAAATATCCTCTTGTTTTTACTATGAACTCCCAGCCAAAGTTCCACGCATTTAAGATTAATATATCGGTACAAAAATATCCTCATCTTTTCTGTTATTATTTTCCCCAACCGCTGCCACCAATATTAAGAAGAAATCATTATCCCAGCCAGTCTAGCACTTATATTTACTTCGGAGGAAAAACTTACAAGAAAATCAATGTATTCTTTTTTCCCTGTTGGTAAGAGAGATAATTTGTATACCAGTTAACCTCTGCATACAAACCACGTCCATCCCCGGTAACCCTCCCCAGTAATTGAATAAATGAATAGATAAAATAGGAAATATAACCACACGAAAAAGTTGCCAAGTCCTTGTTCTATCCCGTAGACTTTTCGACGGCCGCGCCCCGACATGGATTGGTTGGGTGAAGATCCAGTACTATAGTCACACACACACACACACACACACACACACACACACACACACACACACACACACACACACACACACACACACACACACACACACACACACACACACACACACACACACACACACACACACACATCTTCCCTCCCGCATTGCAGTGTTGCTCTCCGCCCCTCCTGTCTCCCGCTCCGTTTTGCACCATCATAGGGATTGGCTGAGCCTGGAAAGGGTTGAGGTAGGTGACGGAGTGATTGACGGGCTGGGTTGGTTAGCAGTGGTGTGTGTGTGTGTGTGTGTGTGTGAGAGAGAGAGAGAGAGAGAGAGAGAGTCGGAGAATATGTGAAAAGGGAGGTTTATGTGTGTGTGTGTATTGTGATATTGACCGTATTGTATAGTAAATTGTGTGTGTGTGTGTGTGTGTGTGTGTGCGTGTGCGTGTGCGTGTGTGTGTGTGTGTCTGGTCAGAGGAAAGGCAGATACCGTGCTTTACTGTCCACGTTCCCCTTGTAATCATCTGCGGTGCCGTGCCATGCTGTCTTTATCAGGTCAAGTTTTTGCTCTCTCTCTCTCTCTCTCTCTCTCGTTATACCCTTTGCTTTTCTTCCTTTGCCTTACCTCACCTTATCCTTCATTGCTTTCCCTACTTGCTTCGTTTTTCCTTCCTTCCTTCCTTCCACCCATCCATCTCTATCTTCTTCACCCCTTCACTACGAGGACACTTTTATTCTCGTTCCTACCAGACAGTGTTCTTCAACATAGCAAGGAGTTTTGGGAGTGAAAAAATGCATACCTAATCTCATCTCAAGGTTGATCAGTTTCCCCAAAGTTAAATAAGATTGTTTGAAGACGGCATGGAAGGATATCGTCAAAAATATTGTAGGATTTTGGGTGTTGAGTTCATCCTTGTTTCCTTACACCATCCTACCTTTCCTTCCCCTCCCCCATCCTTCCTCACCCCCCCGTCCCTACCTAACTCTTTCCCTATCCTATCCTTGCATGACTTGCCTCTTCCCCACTCCCCCGCCCCTCCTGTCGCCACGTTACCGATCCCTTCCGGTACCCCCCCTCCCCACTGCTGGCTCCAGAGGTCACGCGGCGAGAGGTCAAGGTCATCAGGACACACGCAGGTCATTGTGTGTGTGTGTGTGTGTGTGTGTGTGTGTGTGTATGTGTGTGTGTGTGTGTGTGTGTGTGTGTTAGTAGCTACTGTAACCTTTGTGATGGATGATGTAGTAAGCTAAAAGAATTACTGATGGATTCTGCATAATTAACTGAGTACGTTATTAAAGTATGTATCAATAAATGTGAGACTTATTTATTTATTTATTTATTTATTTTGTATTCCACAGGCCTTCAGCACACGTACCGGTAGCTATTTTTACACACACACACACACACACACACACACACACACACACACACACACACACACACACACACACACACACACACACACACACTCGTGCCTGGGTGGGTGGGGTTGGCTGGCGTGTGAGAGTTGCCATGGAAACCCCATTGATTATCGCCCAATTTCCGCCCAGATCCCGCCCACCAGAGTCCCTGGGCGTGATGGGCGATACCCGGTATACAAACAGCTTACTTTATCCATACATATCTCCTGGTGTGTCTTTGGCCTATTTACTACTCAATGTGTGATAATTTAGTCCCATGCCCCCTCTTTGGCCCTAATTTAGCTCTCTGGCTCCTATGGCTCACTCTCAAATGAAGACTTTTCTGGCGTTTAAAGGAGTAGAGTTTTTTTTCTTGGTCATTAGAAGGTATGTAATAGGCTGATGATTAGGAGGGATGAAAAGAATGTTAATTAGATGTCTTTTTTTCTACGTTTTACTCTCTCTCTCTTTCTCTCTCTCTCTCTCTCTCAGTACCTTTTTGGGGGAACAATTCATAAAAGGAGAAGGTGATTTATTTTTTCCCTTGATGTGGCAAAAGGGGTTAATCCATTTTTTGTACCTACGACATGAGAGAGAGAGAGAGAGAGAGAGAGAGAGAGAGAGAGAGAGAGAGAGGGAGAAGATAGAAAAAGTTGAGAAGTAGATGGGAATAAAGGAGGAGGATGGGAGAGAGGTAGGTAATAAAGACAGGTAGATGAATTGAATAAAGACGAAGCAGAATGAAACTCGTAATTGATCAGATGTTCATAATAAAAATTGAACGAAAATCAGATGTTCATAATAAAAACTGAACGAAAATAAAAGGTTACAAGATAATGAAGTAATGATAATAAAGATACGCCCCATAGTAAAGAAAATGAGTGGAAGAAAACGGGATGGGGGAGGGAGGGGGAACTATTAGGGTTAGACCAAAGTATGTGTGGGAGAAAAAAAGATTGAGGCTTAAAGAGCATATTTGGGAAGCCAGAAGACTAAAGCCCGTATTCTCATGTGCCAAGTAAGCTCCCACACACCTCTTCTTTAGCGATTTATTTTTTGGATATGGCTGGTTTTTATCCTCTAGTACGTTGTTATTGCAGAGTATGGCGATATATAACAGAAAAAGACAGTAAGGTGCAATAAGCATAATAAATTGCTTAGCAGTAGGTGTTAGGGAGCTTCCTTAACCGCTGAGAAAACGGACCTAAAACCCATATTCTCGTCATCTAGCTCCGTAACACCTCTTTCCAAGTGATTTATTTTGCGTAATAAACCTCACTTTCCACTCCTGTGCTATATAAATCATTCTAGGATCACTATGCTCTACACAGATAACACACAGGAGAGAGAGAGAGAGAGAGAGAGAGGGAGAGGGGAGAAAAGAGAGAGTATGAAAAACACGGAATTTGTGTAGGATGCAAGAGAGTGAAGGAGTGAGAGAAAGAAGAGGAAGAAAGAGGAGGGTAAGAGGCAGGATGAGAGACGTAAGGAGGGCGGAAGAAGGTGAGAGGGTGTGGAGAAGAGAGTGGAGGAGGTGGGAAGGAGAACTGTTAAGTGGAAGAAGTGGATGAAGACGTGAGTGGACTGATGTGTGAGTGAGGGGCGAGGTGATAGGTGGATGGAGAGAGAGAGAGAGAGAGAGAGAGAGAGAGAATGATGTAGCTAAACAGTGAAAGAAAAGAAACAGTAGCTCGGAAGGCGCGTGCGTGCGTGCGTGCGTGCGTGCGTGTGTGTGTGTGTGTGTGTGTGTGTGTGTGTGTGTGTGCGCGTGCGTGCGTGCGTGCGTGCGTGCGTGCGTGTGTGTGTGTGTGTGTGTGTGTGTGTGTGTGTGTGTGTGTGTGTGTGTGTGTGTGAGAGAGAGAGAGAGAGAGAGAGAGAGAGAGAGAGAGAGAGAGATGGAATGTGATGGAGGAAAAAGATAGCCTATAAAAGGTTGAAATCGTGTAAGATGCAGGAAAGAAACAGGATTAAGAAATAAGATAACCTCAGTCTTGAGAAATAGGTTGGCAGGTGATGAAGGTGAGGAATGTGGGAAGAACAGGTGTGGGAAGTGAATAGGTGTGGGAAGAGAACAGTGTGGAGAACAGGTGGTGGAAGAGAATAGGTGTGGGAAGAGAACAGGTGTGAGACGAGAACAGGTGTGGGAAGAGACCAGGTGTGGGAAGAGAACAGTTGTGAGAATAGAACAGGTGGGAATGTGAACAGGTGCGGGAAGAGAAAACAGGTGTAGGAAGAATAGGTGTGGGAAGAGAACAGGTATTTCACCTGTATTTCTCATTCAGTTTTGGTGGTGAAAAGTGGAGGAAAAGAAACGACAATTCTGAGGGAGGTAATGTTGGCCTAGTAGACATGTAAATAGTTTGAGGTTTTATGTCAGACTGTAAGCGTAAATTTGACACACTCTGTAGTTATTATTATTATTATTTTAGTCATTCCAAACACCAGCAGACAGCACACACCCTCACTCTGTGCCCTCACTACTATCGAATCTCCATACTGAATATGCATAAATCGCCTCATGTATGGATTTAAGGGATGAAGGTATCAGAGTGCTTTTGGAAGATCAGCGAAGACCTCTAAATTGTTGGTGAATATCGAGAGTTGTGAAGTAGATGGCTGTGAAAGTGTGAAGGCAGGTGTGTGTTAGGTGTGAAAAGGTGTAGATATCTGAGCTGTTTCATAGGTAGGTTTGTGGCCGGTGGTGTTGAAAGCTAGAGACGTGAGGTAGAAATTGGTGAGTAGGTTGGATACAGGTGTTTGAGGTGCAGGTGTGGTGGAACTGAGATTGGTAGGTGTATAATTGTGAGTTTTATACAGGTGTGAGCTAGACATCTGTGACTGGCTGAAGAGGTAGACAGGTTGAGCAGGACCGAGGGAAGACTTAGACAGAAGACCAGACAAAACAAGACCTTTTCACCCCTCCCTCCCAACTAAGATAACAACAGGAATGGAAAGGAAGGCTTGCTGAGGTGGCACTGATAACAGGGGGTCACTTGATGATGACCTTAGTGTGTGTGTGTGAGAGAGAGAGAGAGAGGGGGGGGTTATGGGCGTGACTAATTAACGCTAATGATGTGGCAGGATGAGTCTAACACCACACCTTATACGCCCACGCCCATCACCTTGTATAGTGAGGGCGGCCGCCCACTGTTCACTCTTACTCACCCTTTGAACATCATGGACTATACAAGACCAGAGAGAGAGAGAGTTCAGGGTGTTCTGTAGACCTAGACGTGGGTGTAGTGTAGGTAAGGGTGTGGTTCGGATCATGTTTGTGTGTGTGTAGGTTTTAATATGCGTTTGGTGTACATGTGGGTCTTGTGTGCGTATGGGCGTGGTGTGCGTATGGGTGTGGTGTGAGGTAGGCATAAGTGTGAGGTAATAGGGCATATACTGATAAAAAAGTGTGTGTGTGTGTGTGTGTGTGTGTGTGTGTGTGTGTGTGTGTGTGTGTGGTATGGCTGAAAGAGAGGTGGTGGTGGGGGTTGGAGTGTGCTATTGACAACATCCGGATCATTGCGCTCTCTCTCTCTATCTCTCTCTCTCTCTCTCTCTCTCTCTCTCTCTCTCTCTCTCTCTCTCTCTCTCTCTCTCTCTCTCTCTCACACACACACACACACACACACACACACACACACACACACACACACACACACACACACACACACGCACACGCGCGCGCGCTACATTTAGCACAGTAATCCCTATGCCAAAGTAAATGATGTGGATTTATCATTATTTATCGTTTAGTTATCAAGGAATCCATTATCAAAAATCCTCATCCAAATTACAATCTTTTATTTTTTATTTATTTATTTTTTTTTTTTTCCCGGACGATTTTTTGAAGCTTAACAAAGTGTAGAGTTTTGGGAAGGGAGGGTGTTAAATAGACCCGTATTTTTATTTGGTTAAGGAAGCTCCCTAACACCTCATTCTTAGCGATTTATTTTGTTGCACCTTACTGTCCTCTACTGTGTTGCATGTTTCCATTATCGCCATATTCTGCATAGATAACCCCCCCAAAGGATATTAGCCACCCATATCCAGAAATAAATCGCTAAGGATGAGGCGTTAGGGAGCTTCTTTTATGGAGTCTAAGCGGTGATATAGAGGGCCCTCTTCCCGTGGTGGCATTGGTATAACTGAGAGCGGTGGACCTGCCCTGTTTTACACTTTATTGGTATAGAGGTGTGGCTGGTATGAAGTGTGGTGGTATCTGTGGTGGTGTTTGTGGTGTGCCTGCCGGTGTATTGATGCGCTGGATTACATACCCGGTATTTTGTGAGCTGTTCTTGGCATGTGGTATAGATTAGGTATAGCTCGGTGGTAATGATGATGATTTGATTGTGGTATTCTTGGCATTGTTTAAGTGTTGGTGTAGATGGTGTAAGTGGTATATGTGGTGTTGAAAGAGGGGATTTTGTAGATAGTGGACATGTACAGGATGGTTGTGTTAGTGAAGAGGTGGTGTTGCTAGAGGTGGTGTTAGAAGTGTAGTGTAGAACTTTGGATGGTGTGGATGGTGATGCTGGAAGACTGGTGTAGATGGTGGTGTTGGAAGGAAGGGTGGTGTAAATGGTGTGGATGGTGGTATGAGAAGAGAGTGGTATTGGTGGTGTAGATGACGGTGCTGGAAGAGAGGGTTGTGTATGTAACGGTGTTGGAAGAGAGGGTGGTGTAGATGGTGGTGTTGGAAGAGAGGGTGGTGTAGATGGTGGTGTTGGAAGAGAGGGTGGTGTAGATGGTGGTGTTGGAAGAGAGGGTGGTGTAGATGGTGGTGTTGGAAGAGAGGGTGGTGTATGTAACGGTGTTGGAAGAGAGGGTGGTGTAGATGGTGGTGTTGGAAGAGAGGGTGGTGTATGTAACGGTGTTGGAAGAGAGGGTGGTGTAGATGGTGGTGTTGGAAGAGAGGGTGGTGTATGTAACGGTGTTGGAAGAGAGGGTGGTGTAGATGGTGGTGTTGGAAGAGAGGGTGGTGTAGGTGGTGGTGTGGGAAGAGAGGGTGGTGTAGATGGTGGTGTTGGAAGAGAGGGTGGTGTATGTAACGGTGTTGGAAGAGAGGGTGGTGTAGATGGTGGTGTTGGAAGAGAGGGTGGTGTATGTAACGGTGTTGGAAGAGAGGGTGGTGTAGATGGTGGTGTTGGAAGAGAGGGTGGTGTATGTAACGGTGTTGGAAGAGAGGGTGGTGTAGATGGTGGTGTTGGAAGAGAGGGTGGTGTATGTAACGGTGTTGGAAGAGAGGGTGGTGTAGATGGTGGTGTTGGAAGAGAGGGTGGTGTAGGTGGTGGTGTGGGAAGAGAGGGTGGTGTATGTAACAGTGTTGGAAGAGAGGGTGGTATATGTAACGGTGTTGGAAGAGAGGGTGGTGTAGGTGGTGGTGTGGGAAGAGGGCAGGAGACTCCAACAAGGTCATACCCACCACACTCCCAGACCATTTGGTGTAACCTGTATTATACCGACACCAGTTAAGCAACACCAGGTCACGGAACACCACAGACGGGGGATTAGAAGATAGGGGAAGGAATGAGAGAGAGAGAGGGGGGGGAGGTAACAGGAAAGCAAAGGAAAATAAGGAAGAATGAAAGAAGCTGACAATTATAAAGGAAGGTGGAAAGGTGGGGAAGAGATGAGCAAAGAATGAGAGGAATAAAGGTGGAGGAAGGTGGAGAGATGGAGAAAAGGGGAGAAGTAAAACGATAGCTGGAAATAGAGAAAAATGGGTAAAGAATGATAGGAAAGGAGAAGGATGCAGGAAGATGGAGGAAAGGGAGAAGGAAGCAGGAAGGCGGAGAGATGGCAGAAAAGGAAGAAGCAAGTGGGATGGAAATATGGAAGACGTTGAAGAAGGAAGAATAAAGATGGAGAGATGTGAGAAGAAAAAGGAATGAAGATGGAATGATAAATAATAAGAGGGATACAAGAAGGAGAAGCGGAAGGAAGGGAATATGGGAGGGAGAAATGAAGAAAGGAAGAAATGAGGATGGAATAGCGATGTGTTAGGATGGGAAAGATGGAGGTATGTGAATTAACGGGTAGGGCCAACACACACACACACACACACACACACACACACACACACACACACACACACACACACACACACACACACACCTCTTTCTCTCAGTGTGTGTGTGTGTTAACCCTTCAGAGTGATGACTTTTTTCACAAATCACACCACCAGACAATTTTGAAAAACTATAAGACTGATTTCTAGTATATGATGCTAGTCACGAAGAAGTGCTGGAGATTAACAGTGGATTTTAGTTCAGTTCACGAAGAAGTGCTACAGTTTAATAGAGTATGGTGCTAGTCACGAAGAAGTGCTATGGAAAAGGATGTAAAACCAGTGTCTTAAACAACCACTGAGTTACGAGAGAGGTTTTGTGGTGGATGAGAGAGAGAGAGAGAGAGAGATTGTGGAGGGTGGAGAGAGGAGTGGTGGAGGCGGTGGAAGTCTGCGGTAAGTAACTATGGGAAAGGGTGGAGTGTGGGAGAGGTGGATTGAGAAGAGGAGGTGGAGGAAGGAGGAGGAGGAGGAGGAAGAAACAGTGGAATGTGGGAGAGATGGAGTGGGAAGAGGAGGTGGAGGAAAGAGGAAGAGGTGAGGAAAGAAAATGAGGGAAGACACAAGAGGGGGAGGAGGGAAGGATTGAAGGAAGAAGTGAGATGAGAGAGAAGAGATGGGTAAAATATATGTGTGTGTGTGCAAGAGAGAGAGAGAGAGAGAGAGAGAGAGAGAGAGAGAGAGAGAGAGAGAGTCAAGTGTGCAGGGGTAAAGGAAGAAAGAAGTGAGTGTTGAGAGAGAGAGAGGGGGAGAGGGAGGGAAAGGGTTAAGGGTGAAAGAGAACGTGTGAGAGACAAGGTGAGTGTTGAGTGGAGAGAGACGTGTGTGTGTGTGTGTGTGTGTGTGTGTGTGCGTGAGGAGCCGGATTTTAAATATTTGAGGGAGCGTTGAGTGTGATTGAGTGTCGGGTCCGTTACATTGCGTGCGTTGGGTGTACGGTATGGTGAATTGGACGAGATGTGTTGAGAGAGAGAGAGAGAGAGAGAGAGAACACATGATATGGGATGCGTTAAGGTGGAGTGTGCGTGAGGGAGTGTGTGCGTTGGAGTGTGTGAGAGTGTGTCGTGTGAGTTATGGGCGAGGGAGTGTGTGTGTGTGTGTGTGTGGAAAGTGTGACCCTGCAGCTGCTGGCTCAAGGTGACGTACACAGTCTTACATTTTTTTTACGCACACGAGGTAATTCCTACACGTCGTGCATTGTGGGGGGCCTACATGATCAACCCCCCCCTCTCTCACACACACACACACACACACACACACACACACACACACACACACACACACACACACACACACACACACTAATAACGGTACTGTTATTTATCGTTACCTATTAAATGAGATATTTTTATTAGTAGTGTTGGTTTGAAGTGTTTATTGAGTTTACTATGGGTAGATTGAAAAGGGAAATTCTCTCTCTCTCTCTCTCTCTCTCTCTCTCTCTCTCTCTCTCAGTAATTACGTCTTACCCAATCTCCTTCATTGATAATTCTTCTCAGTAAATCGGTCATAACTAATCACTTCCTTTGGAGAGAGAGAGAGAGAGAGAGAGAGAGAGAGAGAGGTGCAAACAGGAAGCAAACTTGCACTTGGTGGGGGGCGTGTGGTTGCAGGGAGGGGGGGGGAGAGGGATGGAAGGGGAGGGGTGGAGGGAGGGAAAGATGAAGGGGGAGGGGTGGAGGGAGGGAAAGATGGAGGGGGGGAGTGGTGGAGGAAGGTAATAGTGGAAGGATGGGGGGAGAGGAGGAGTGTGGAGGGGGAGGAGATGTGGAAGGGTGGATGGAGGGGAGGCGATGGTGGGTGGCGGGGGATTGTAATGGGTGGGGTTCGGGGGTGGGGGTGACCTTGGGGGACCTACGCCTCCCACCTCACATCACAACAGGGAAAACAAACAGTAACTGCAATAATAACGACAAAAACAGTACCACCATTATCCCCTCACCAGAAGCAATTATAATTTTATCTGAATAATAAAATTTAATATAATAACGTCATCATCACCATCAGTAATAAGAATGCAAACAAATAATAATAATAATAATAATAATAATAATAATAGTAATTCTGTTATGAAGTAAAAATAAATTGCATCAGTAATAATAATAATAATAATAATAATAATAATAATAATAACCACTTTCCGTGAGGCCTGTCATGTGGAAGCCAAAGGAGTTGTCAGCAGAAAAATTCTCCTTGAAGAAAATAAATCGCCAAGAAACCAAAAACAAGGGAAAATTCACTAACCTAAAATATTAATAAGAATGTTAATTTTCACATAAATTAATTCCAACTTGTCAATATCACATGCTGAGTGGAATTTAAATGAAAATAATTTGGATTTTTTTGTGTGTGTAGGAAGTGGAGGACATAAAACGATGTGTATAATATTGTAGGTATTTTTCATGATTCTCTCTCTCTCTCTTTAAATTCTCAAACTAAATACACGAAAACAAAGAAAATATTGAAAAGGAATATCAGAAAGGTAGGCAGTGTGAGAAAGGATCTTTTTTTCCAGAATATACAGGTGTATGGTCTACTTCATCCTGGGAACCGTACAGCCTCCTTTATGACGTCACAAATAATGGCGGCAGGAAATAGCTCAATGACGTCACATCCTGGTCCTTCCTTAAATAAATATCTTCGTTATTTCCTTTCCTTGGGGGAAGCAGCCTAGGTATACAGATAGATGGATTTCCTCTACAAACTTGCTAGGGGAATTGAATAAGTAAATTGAGAGAGAGAGAGAGAGAGAGAGAGAGAGAGAGAGAGAGAGAGAGAGAGAGGTACGTTATGTAAATTTGTTAAATATCGAGAAAATTCACCTCAACTTAGTGTAAAACAGGAAATATGAAATTCTTATGTGTAGGAGAATACGGTAGTGTGTGTGTGTGTGTGTGTGTGTGGCTCAGCACCTTTCCCTTACCAGCATTGTGTAGCATTATGTTACGCAGATAGACTGTATTCATGTCATTTATATAATGTAATGATGTAATGTATTCATGTCATTTATATAATGTAATGATGTAAACAAAATTAAATACTGTAGAAAATATAAGGTGTAACATGCAAAATAAGTCGCTAAGGAAGAGGTGTTAAAGCCTCCTAAGCATCCCTGGACTATCACAACACCTGCCGCCACGGTCCATTTCCCGCCAAAGCTGTCCATAGACTGATAAACCCGCGCTCTTTCGGCCCTTGCGCGAATCTCTAGTTGCTCCGGGCGGCGGTAGATGGCGTGGGCGATGGCGGGAGAAATTATCATGTGGTGATGCACGTGACCTCCAACGTTTCACCGCCGCTGGTCGATGGCTTTGGCGAATATTATTGGTTCTTATCATGGCGGCGATGTCCCATAATCATCGAGGGTTGGGCTATGGGAGGGAGTAGTGGGTATTTTATTGGGGGCCCCCCTGCGGTCGCCATAATGGGAGGATATTTGCAGATGTCTTTTCGCAATTTTTTGCATTCCAGTAATTGTGGGTGAAATTACTGTTACCCTATATCAGTTGACGCGTTTCCAAGTTTATTTGGTTATGGAAGTTTGTGATGCATAGAGTACTTAATGTTAAAGAAGGAAGAGATGAATATTTAAAACGTGAATGTTTGCCGAGCTTGGCAGTATCTGGCATCGTGTCGCGGGTGCCATATTTCACCAGTAGAGTCGCCTGTTATCACGCAGCGGGGCCAATTTACAACAGCCCCCTTGCCTGTAATTGGGCTGTATTACAAAACCGACCTTCACTACGGTGGTTGGGAAACGCGTGTACAACCAACCAAGTGCTCTTTGATGATGGCTTTTTACCGTATATTGTGGGATCTTTAAATTTAACCGACCAGAAGGGCTTTGAGCGTGAGTGCAGTGTTGGCATGAATGTTTCCGTAGCGTAACTTTAGGCAGCTTAGGTTAGGTTAGGGTGAGATAGAATGATAAGTTAAAATGAGTTTGGGTAGGGTGTGATGCTTATAAGGTTTGGTTAAGTTGAATTAGGTTAGTGATGTGTTAAGTTTGAGTAGATCAGCTTAGTGCAGTATAAGTTTGGTTGGTATATTACGTTAGGGTGTAGTTAGAGATGGTAGGGTAGATTATGAATTAGATCAGCTTAGAATAGTTTAATTGAAAGTTGATCTACCTGAGTTTAATGTAACAGCTTCGATAACAGGATGGGATAATTTGAAAGAGTATTTGCAGAGGACGATTGGTTCCCGTCAGAGGGTATGATTGTATTTCAAGGGAATAAGATAAGGATAGGAGGGAACAGGGAACGCGTTGTGTCTCCCCCCTCTACACGTTGTACCATCAGACTCTTCACCCAGTGTTCCACCCTAAGTCTGCAGGTGTGGGCTGTTAGAACACACACACACACACACACACACACACACACACACACACACACACACACGTCAGAGGAAAACAACAGATTAGCCTAGAGCTTTTATCCACATTGTAACACCGTACATACGTAAATACATAAATACATAAGAACATAAGAAGAGAGGATAACTGCAGTAGGCCGGTTGGCCCATGCTAGGCAGCTCCTAGAAGAGTAACTGAACTACTAGAATGAGATAAGGATAGCAAAGAAGAAGGCCCTCCCCCGCCCTCCAAACCCTCCAGCCGAAGCCGGCAGGAAAAAGTCAGAAAGAACACCACGCCGTATAGAAAAACTGGCGTGGACATTTTACAGGAAAGTGTGAAAGGAGAATAGAGACTATCACAGTGTAACCTGAAAAGGAAAAATTATGAATTAGTATTGGTTATAAGATTTTCTTTTTTCTATATCCACCCCTTATTTGTCATATGCTTATCTAGCCTATGCTTGAAACTCTCAATGGAAGAGGCAGCAACTACTTTACTAGGTAGCTTATTCCATTCGTCTACTACTCTATTACCAAACCAATTTCTACCTATTTCCTTACTGAAACGGAATTTTTCTAGTTTGAAACCATTATTTCTAGTTCTATCCTGTATGCTCACTTTAAGTACCTTGCTAATATCTCCCCTATTTATACCATTCATCCACTTAAACACCTCAATTAAGTCTCCCCTTACTCTACGCCTCTCTAGCAAATGCAGACTTAGTCTTTTCAGTCTGTCTTCATATGACAGGTTCCGGACGTCATGTATCATTTTTGTCATTCTTCTCTGTACATTTTCTAACGAATTAATATCCATTCTGTAGTACACCAGTACATTTGCAGGGTAGGTACGTGTATTGCATTGGAGTACATTTATTTTCGCTGCTAAGAAGGAAGAAGATTAATAGGGTAAAATAACCAAAACGTAGTATGGGCTTCCGTTAATTTGTGTGCCGTGATATCGAACCAACTGCAGTCTCGTTGGTTGAGAAAGCTCCCTAACACCTTTTCCTAAGCGATTTATTTTGTTTACCACACCTTACTGTCCCCTTCTGTGTTGCATAAATCCCCCCAATATCGTCATACTGTACATAAATAACGAAGAAAAGGATATTAACCAGCCATACCCAAAAATAAATCGCTAAGGAAGAGGTGTTAGGGAGCTTCCTTGTACTGCACATCCTTTATTTCTAATCCAAATACTACGGTACTTCCGGTCTCCGTACGAATCTAATTGTAAGGTGTTGTTATCGAAGTACTTTACATGTCTCGTCCCGTCTGCAAATAATTGATGTTTCTCTCTCTCTCTCTCTCTCTCTCTCTCTCTCTCTCTCTCTCAAAATTTGCCATCGTTCCTTTCGCTGTCTTTCTTTTTCTTATTTTCTTTCCAGCTCCCTAAATTTTTCTTATTTTTCTTATTTCCTGTCTTATTTTTCCCATTCTTTATACACACACACACACACACACACACACACACACACACACACACACACACACACACACACACACACACACACACACACACACACACACTGTACCCTTGTTTTTCACGCCATCCATCTGTCATCCTCTCCCTCATCTTCCCTCTTATCATTTTATTTTTCCCTTCATTTCATTTATTATTTTTATTTCCATTATGTTTCTGCTCTCTCTCTCTCTCTCTCTCTCTCTCTCTCTCTTGTCGTCGTCTTCTTTCCCCCTTTTCATCTTCTTTCCTCCGTTATTCTCTCTTCATCTCTTCCCTTTTCCTTTCTTCCTCCCTATTCTTTTTTCTTTCCTCCCTTATTCCAGGTGAGCGATTTTCCTCCCTTTTTCCTTTCCTTTTTTTTTTTTTTTTTTTTTTTCCCAGAGGAAGTGGTGGGTTGGGAGGGAGTCTTTTCTCCTTGAAGTTCCCTTTTTATCTGATCTGTTTTTAGCTCCCCTCCTCTCTCTCTCTCTCTCTCTCTCTCTCTCTCTCTCTCTCCTCTCGATCCATCTTTCCACCCATTTTCCTGCCATTAATTTTTCTGTTTTTCGTCTTCAATAGAATTTTCTTTTTCTCCCCCTCTACCATCTTCCTCTCTTCTTTCTCGTTTCCCTCCATTTCCTCCCCTCCACATCCCTCCCCATTTCTCTCTCTTCTCCCCATCTCATTTTTCTCTCCACCAGTCCTTGTTATTCATCCCTTTCTCCAAACCCCATTCCTCTTTTTTCCTCCATTCTTCTCCCCTCCTTTCCCCGTCAACATCCATCTCCTCCCCTTCACTCATCTCCCCACCCTTTCCCCTTCTCCCCTCTCCATCACCCCATTTCCCCCTGTTCGCCTCCCAGACCCCCCACTCTAATAACCCCCATACTACCATTATTCCCCCTACATTACTGTCCCATAACTCCCACAACCACCCCATTAACCACCCCTACACCCCACCCCGTTCCCTACACCCCAGCCCACCCCCAGCCCTACACTCCCCACCCCCTACACCCCACTCCCACCCCTACACCCCACCCCCATCACCCCTACCTCATCCAACCCCTACACCCCACCCGCACCCCTACACCCCACCCCCTCATAAGATATACCTGCACACCTTCAATTGGGCAGGTGTAATTACAGGTGATGTTTGGAATCGGTGGGGTGTTCGGGTTGAAAGAGAGTGAGTGAGAGAGAGAGAGAGAGAGAGAGAGAGAGAGAGAGAGAGAGAGAGAGAGAGAGAGAGAGAGAGTATTAAAGCAAAGAAAATGATAGGTAAACAAAGAGAGAGAGGGGACATGAAAACAAGAAGTGAAAGTGAGCATTGTAAGTAGGTATGAGAGAGAGAGAGAGAGAGAGAGAGAGAGAGAGAGAGAGAGAGAGAGAGAGAGAGAGAAGCATTGTTTCACTTAGGCCTACATATTTCTCACTAATTGCATGGTGAGCTGACTGATTGTTGAAATGCCTGAGCTGTCTGTCTGTCTGTCTCGATATAACACTAGCCATATTACTTTTAAAGTGTGTGTGTGTGTGTGTGTGTGTGTGTGTGTGTGTGTGTGTGTGTGAGAGAGAGAGAGAGAGAGAGAGAGAGAGAGAGAGAGAGTAGCAGTTTTTTAGTACGGTATGTAAACTCCCGTATTTCTGTCTGAACAATACAAGGAATCGTCCGTCTGTCTGTCACATAAATTAACCCTCTCTCTCTCTCTCTCTCTCTCTCTCTATCTATCTATCTCTATCTCTCTCCACCGGTATATACATCTTATCTTTTTATATCCTTTTTATCTTTCCGATCAGGGTCTCCTAAATATAGATAATGACTTGTTTATTTAATCTCTTCCCTCCAAGGGCGTTTTTTCCATTTTTTATTTATTTATCAAGAGGACTTATTTTTTTCAGTGGCTTAATTTCCACTGCTGAAGAAATTAATAAAATACACCTATTCAAAATGTCTCACCTGAGCTAATTATAATCCTCCCAGGTATACAAGGAATTCAATTGATAAACTGTCGGTGTGAAGGGGTTGAATTAGGCCTTTCTCTCCCTCTCTCATATCTCTTATCTATCCTGTCTGTTTGTCATACTATCTTACTGAAGTGTGTTATGCTCCTTTTACTCCAACTTGGCCTAAAACTGCCATCTCTCCATATTGATTGCCGAGTTGTAACCATATATAAACACTTGTATCTAGCCCTAGTCACGAAGAAGTGCTGTGGAATGGATATAGAGCCATAGCAATATCTTTTCTGCCACTGTCCTACGTGAAATAAGCTGCAAAAGGAAAATTTTGGGCAAGTTAGAGTGAGAGGAGTATAGTTGTTTCAATGGCCGTCTACTTAGCATTCTGTCCGTCTATAGTTACATCTCCAAATAAATTTTAGCCTTCTTTCCATGCCAAGCGTGTGTTTGCCGGCCGCCGCGGTACATACATACATACATAAATACACACACACACACACACACACACACACACACACACACACACACACACACACACACACACACACACACACACACACACAGTACAAATGCGGTAACCAGAACATTCGTACATAAATATTCTCTCTCTCTCTCTCTCTCTCTCTCTCTCTCAAGCACATAACAGAGCCAGAGAGAGCCCATTGAGAAGCTGGGGACGAGAGCAGCCATGTTTGGGTCGAGTTCACGAGGGACGGGGGAGGGGAGGTGCTACCCTGGGACCTCCCCTTCCCCCCAAATCTCCCCCTCTCCCACCATCCAGGGTGTACTAAAGTCAGTCCTGGTTAATACTGGAGGGGTATACCGTAAACTATTATAAATTCAAGTATGCACATCAATAAATACTCCTACGTGATACTGCTCTCTCGATCATCCTAGCTACCTAAAAATTGGGAAGAGATGAAAGGGATGAAAAATGTAATGGTTGTCTCAGAGGAAGTAAAAATTATATATAGAAGATGATATTTGTTCCTGAATCAATAACACACACACACACACACACACACACACACACACACACACACACACAGTTCCCGGTATACCACGAACCGTCCCGAGATAAATACTGTATAGTGGAAATAAAAGGAAAAAAAGCTTGTAATTAAATATACATAAAAAGTACTAAAAGACATTAAAAGAGAAGAATTTAGGAGAGAGAGAGAGAGAGAGAGAGAGAGAGAGAGAGAGAGAGAGAGAGAGAGAGATTACACAGTAGGTCCTTGATATATATCCGACAAAACATTCCCAGAGATACTGAAATGATGATGTTTACTGAGGCTGCTGGTGATGTTATGATGTTAATAGGTAGCTAGTGGTCTCTCTCTCTCTCTCTCTCTCTCTCTCTCTCTCTCTCTCTCTCTCTCTCAACCACTCCCACCCGCTGTTCCACCACTTCACCTTTAGCCACCCACCCTATCCCCCTCCTTCCCTCTCTCTCTCTCACTCCCTCCCCTTCCTCCTTTCTGCCCTTCCCCCTCCCTCCCTCCCCCTTTTCCTACAACTCACGGTGCCTCGTATATACTGTACAACTCTGAGGTCGAGAAAGTTGCCGATTGTTGTGTTGGTGGGGGGGAGGAATGAATGTGGATTGGATAGTAGGATGTGGATGTGGGTGGTTATAGGTGGATGTGGAAATGAGTGTGGATGTGGATTTGGATGTGGATGTGATTGTGGAGAGTTGTGGGCGTGGAAATGTGGCTAGGTGAGGTAAAAAAAAATAACCCAATCGTCAATTAACCCACACTCATTTACACCATGAAGCTGCAAACCACACTAATTATAATGTGACTGCAGGCACACACACACACACACACACACACACACACACACACACACACACACACACACACACACACACACACACACACACACACACACACACACACACACAGATATAAGCAGATACACAAATTCGATATAAATTCTAAAACAACAACAATAATAATAATAATAATAATAATAATAATAATAATTCTGCGGTCTAGATATACTTTTGCATACGAGGTAACTGACACCAAATGTAATAAAAGTATATTCAGTATTCAAACAGACATTGGAGAATACTATAGATTTATAAGTAGTTAATTAATACAGTACTGGATGAACTTACCATAAATCCAAATTCTCTCGATAGATAGATAGATAGATAGATGGATAGATATGTGAGGTCAGTAGGTACCTTCCATCTTCACCATCTCTCTTGCTTTTCCCATTCCTTCGTCTTCTCCGTCCCGTCATTCGTCTTTTGTTCCTCTTCCTCAGCTCATCTCTTCCTCTTCCTTCGCCTCCTTTCTTTCCCTTCTCCTTCCTCTTCATCTCCCTAGCCCCCCCTTCACCTCCTCTCCCTCCCACCTCTCACCACAATACCTTCGTTCTCCTCCTCCTCTCCTTCATCTCAGTTCGCCATCATCATTTCTCCTCCTTCTTCTCCTCAACCTCTCCATCATCTCATTTCTCCATCATCATTACTCCTCCTTCTTCCTCCCACCTCTTCCTCCCTTCTATTGTTCTCCCTTCTTCTCATCCTCCGACTTCTTCCTCCCTTCAAATGTGCTTCCTCCTCCTTCACCTCCTCATCCTCTTCCTCCCCTCTGATGTTCATCCTCTTCCTGCTTCTCATCCTCTCTCACCAACCTCATCCTTCTAACCTCGTCACCCTGTCCGCCACTCCCTGAACGATCACTTCTGCCTCCCTGAACACTCGAAACATTACAACAGGTGGACATTTCAATGGATTTCGATTGAGTTTCATTTAGTTTCAGGCTTGACGTTGATTTCTCGAGGTCAGTCTGGTGATAACTGGCATTACAATAGATAGTGTGGAAGGACAGACAGACCGACGGATAGACATAGATAGATAGAAGGATAGACGGATAGACAGACAGACAAGAAGATATAGAAACATGAAGTACACAGCCAAAAAAAAGCATAAATACATACATACAGAAAACATTTGCATATACACACATATATATTTTACAGACACACACATAGATGAATACTGTATATATAAACATTAGGTACAGAATCATAAAAATATACACATAGGGAATAGCATGGAGGAAAATAGTCGAGAGAGAGAGAGAGAGAGGGAGAGAGAGAGAGAGAGAGAGAGAGAGAGAGAGAGAGAGAGAGAGAGTTGAGTTTCAGTGCTAATGAGACAAGGCAGAGGTACCGTGGAGAGGCAGTAAGGGATCCCGCATATAGACAGGCAGTGTGTGTGTGTGTGTGTGTGTGTGTGTGTGTGTGTGTGTGTGTGTGTGTATGTGTGTGTGTGTGTGTTTAGTTAGCAGCAGTATCATAATGTGTCTGCATGATATTCAATACAGCGTTGCATTCTCTTGTTGCAGGTATGTTGCGAAATTGATCTTGCCTGATGAGAAGGGGGCGTCAGAGGTAATTATTGCTTGTGCTTAATTGTTCTCTCTCTCTCTCTCTCTCTCTCTCTCTCTCTCTCTCTCTCTCTCTCTCTCTCTCTCTCTCTCACACACACACACACACACACACACACACACAACAACAACAAGAGGTGAATATGCTATGTGGATACTGAGTGGATGGGTGTCTCCGGTAAGAACTCATGAACTGTGAACAAGAGATGAACATGCCTGCTTGTGGTGATGCAGTATTCTGTTTTTCCTTCCCCTTCACTTTTATTTTTGCGCAAGGAAGAAGGAACCAAAGGCCAGAAACCCGCAAGATTGTTCCCCCCAAGAAAAAGCAAAAAAACAAGATAACAGAGCCAAATTCAAGATCCATTCATTCCGAGATGCCCAGACACACTGCGTTTGAAAGACTGGAGGTCATAGGCAGAAGGAAATACAAAGGAAGACTGCACGCACGACCCCCCCCCCATCTCTTAAATGCGACAGCAGTGCACTGGCGTCCCTTGGTGTGTTAAGGTGATCTGCAGCAAATGTTAAGAAAGGTTGTTTAGATTCGCGTCATTTAAGATGAAAGGAAACGCGTCTTTTGGCACTGCAGTACATATCCGGCAGCGTTGTGTAGCTACTTATATTTGATCTTGACCAAGCTATTCAATAAGATATGGGTGACGGGGTTACTACCATCAGTTTGGAAGAATGGTGTAATTGTTAAAGTTCCGAAGAAGGGAGACCTGAGTGAATGTGGTAATTGGAGGGGAATCTCTTTGTCACCGATAGCTTTGAAAGTTTTCAGTAGAGTGTTGTTAAATAGGTTGGAGCCGGTGGTTGAGGGTATTCTGAGGGATGAACTGGCTGGTTTTAGAAAGGGACGTGGTTGCAATGATCAGATCTTTATAGTTAGGCATTTGATGCAGCAAGTTAATGAAATGAGAGTACCGTTAAGTCTTTGTTTTGTTGATTTTGAAAAGGCTTTTGATAGTGTTTCGAGAGAGACTATGGGGAAGATCATGAGACATTATGGAATACCAGAGGAGTTTGTGAGGGTCATTATGAACATGCATGAGGACACATTTTGTAAAGTAATGGTTGATGGTTGTCTGAGTGATTCGTTTGAAGTCAAGTCCGGAGTAATTCAAGGTGGTGTTCTATCGCCTTTACTATTTATATTGGTCGTTGATTACATTATGAAACGCGTTGGAACAGAAACCGGTGCAGGTATACTTTGGGGAGAGAACAGGAAACTTTTGGATTTAGATTATGCAGATGATATAGTTTTGATTTGTGATGGGCCAGAAGAGATGCAGAGAGTGTTGGACTGTTTGGTGAGTGAAGGTCGCAAGGTGGGTTTGGTTATTAATTGTGGAAAAACTGAAATAATGAATATGAATATGGAAAATGCGCAGGAATGTGTAATTGGAGGTATGGTTGTAAAGCAAGTTGATAGGTGTAAATATTTAGGTACTTATTTAGCCAAGGATGGTTCTTTGAACTTTGAATTCGAGGAAAGGTTAAAGAAGGCTAATCAGGCAATGGGAATGCTTAAAAGTATTTGGAATAATAACAATTTTTCTGTGCATACAAAAATCAAACTTTATAAGGTAATGGTTAGGAGTATCTTAATTTATGGACACGAGTCTTGGTACAGCACAGTGACTATGGAAAATAAATTCTTGGTGTTTGAAAATAAAGCACTTAGAAGAATATTAGGAGTTAAGTGGTGGGAAAGGATACCAAATAGTAGAATTAGAGAAATAACGGGAGTGCAGCCGATCGATGAATATGTTAGATTCTCACGATGGAAGTGGCTAGGACATGTGTATAGGAGACAGGGAATAGTACGAGGTACACCAGGGTGGGTGGCACTTGGTAGGAGAGGTAGAGGAAGGCCAAAAGAGACGTGGGTGAGGACAATGAGACGGGAAGCTGGAGATGAGTGTTGGGGAGATCTTGAGGAGTTAGCACAAGATAGGATGTGGTGGTGTGAGTTCATCGAGGCCCTATGCATCCCCGAGGGTGCCACAGGAAATGATTGATTGATTGATTGACAGTATATCATTATGTCTGTCTGTTGCTGTCTGTCTATCTATCTATCCATTCATCCATTTATCTATGTATATCTGGCTGTCTTTACGTCTGTATCTATCCGTCTACGTCTGTATTTATAATTTTATCTTGTCATATCTATTTATCTGCCTCTGTCAGAGTTATCTATCCATCTGTTTCATGTACGTTTGTAATGCTGTGATATCGTCATTTATAGAACACCAGTTCGAATTATTACGTAAAAAAAGTGACAAAAGAAATGGTTGTTCCCTTGCTTTGAATAAATGGGCTGCAGTTCAACTTGTAACACAGCCGAGTACTTGGGAGGAGGTCTGTAAGTCTTCGAGAAAGTGAAGGAAGAGAATTGAGAAAACATTAAGGAATTGTAGGTCGAGTTCGTTCAGTTTCTCTTATATTACGTGGATTACTTATTGTATCTTCTTTTTATTTATTTATTTCTTTCTTTATTTATGGCATTTGTGAATCGTCGTGGTTTTGGTTAATTTTCAGAAATTGATAGGAAACATTATTATTATTATTATTTCTATTATTATTATTATTATTATTATCATTATTACTACTACTACTATTAAATTATCCATCCCTTTTCCCCTTAACTTCACTCACCTTCACCACACCTGTCTGTTGTTGTCAGCCTGGTGATGTTACCTGTATTGGCTTACCTGTACACACCTCCACCTTCACCTGTCAGCCTTATACGTACACCCACATCCCACTCCTTATTCCTTTTTCCTGGTATATCTCTCACCTTTGCCATAACAGCTTCAGTATCACCATGTCCCCCCTCCCCTTCCCCTCACCTCCAGACGCCTTCATCTCCTTCACCCCCACCACCCTCACCACCACACACCTTCCTCTCCTTCACCCCCTCCCCCTCACCACCACACGCCTTCCTCTCCTTCACCCCCTCCCCCTCACCACCACACGCCTTCCTCTCCTCCATCCCCACCACCTTCACCACTACACAACTTCCTTTCTCTCCCCCACCACCACATACCGTCTTCACCCCCACCACACATCTTCCTCTCTCACCCCCACCATCACCACACCTTCATCATCTTCACCCCCATCACCACCTTCACCTTCACCTGTATCACCATCCCCCTCACCTTCACCGTTTCCCGTACACCTTGCCATCTCGCAGCTGTATTCACCCTGCATTTAAATACTGTATCATGTACTTTGTAAACTATAAGAAAACTGACAATAATAAAAAAATAACTGATAAAAAAACATAAGAATGATATATAAATACATGAAAATTCACTGTTTATGTGGCCTCTGCTTACTTTCCCTTCTCGTTTTAAGATATTTATTGAAATGGAAGTTCTTTAAGCTAGACATGAAGTTGGTTATTCTTGTCGCTCAGTGAAGATGAAAGTAAAGATGTATTTATATTTTTTTTTGTTTTTATTCATTTTTGTTCTTTAGTTGTT
>NC_136967.1:58039400-58049400 GCF_032717465.1 Coenobita brevimanus | reverse complement strand
GAGAGAGAGAGAGAGAGAGAGAGAGAGGATAAGATGTTTTTAAAGACGTAAGGAAAAGGGATTTTGATGTGTTATGTGACGAGGAATTGAAGTGTGTGTGTGTGTGTGTGTGTGTGTGTGTGTGTGTGTGAGAGAGAGAGAGAGAGAGAGAGAGAGAGAGAGATTTTCGTTACTTATATCAACTTGAGAATAATATGGTAGCCTACTGTCGTTTTTTCAGTGTTCCCTAAGCACTATTGTCAATTTCCCTTCATAAGTTCGGTTCATAGCCTACCGTGCCAGCATCCCTTTCCGATTATTAAAAAAATCCCATCATCATCATCATCATCGTCTTTTTCTTCTCCTCTTCCTCTTCTTCTTTGTCTTCTTCCTCTTTTCCTTCTTCATCCTTTTTTTTTATGAGGTCCAAAATTCACGTTGGTTCAGCATCTCAGCTGGATAATATACCTGATGGCATTTTTTTTTCCTTTTTTTAGTATTATTATTATTTTTTTTGTTTCCCCAAGCCCGACATCAGTTTCCCATCTACCTCGCTGACAGTACCGTAATTCCGTTTTCATTGCATCTTTCTCTTTCTCTCTCTCTCTCTCTCTCTCTCTCTCTCTCTCTCTCTCTCTCACACACACACACACACACACACACACACACACACACACACACACACACACACACACACACACACACAGAATCACAATAGCCTCCTTATCCTCAACATCTCCCCAAAGATAAGGTACATTCATACTGCCACCTCTCTTATCTGTAGACATAACTCTTTCTGTACCATATGTTCATTTGCTTATTTCCCTGTTCTCTGTTCTGTTGAAGCTGATGGTCTCTGTTCTTCTGTTCCTATTTAATCGCAGAATGTATCGGTCAGCCTTAAAAAGTGGAAGGAATGGGGTAAATGATGATGATGATGATGATGATGATGAGGATATTGATGGTGTTGATGGTGGTGGTGGTGGTGGTGGTGGTGGTGATGATGATGATGATGATGATGATGAGGGTGGTGGTGGTGGTGATGATGATGATGATGGTGGTGATGGTGGCTGTGGTGGTGGTTGTGGTAGTGGTGGTGGTGGTGGTGGTGGTAATGATGATGGTGGTGATAATGACGATTGATGATGATGATGATGATGGGTGTGGGATAGGGAAGTGGAGGCAGGGGAGACAAGGATAAATTCGTATACGAGATAGAAGAGCGAGAAATATTCAAGGCGAAGAATGTCACCTAGAATAAGATGGAATTTGATAAGATTTGAGATAACAAGGATAGTATATGATGGAGGGTGGAGCTGGCCTTTGGTTCCTTCTTCCATGCATTAAAAAAAAAAAAACATAGGAAGTAAACACAGCTCCATATCTTTATTTACAGTATAGCATAGGGAATAAACACACCTCAGAGGTTTTATTAACAGTATGATATAGGAAATAAACACAGCTCCATGTTTTTTTCTCCTTTTTTGATTTCGCCTCATCAGTATGAGTGTTTTTCTCTGAGTTGAATAAAATCGTCTGAAGGCAGCAAGGGTGATTTAAAGAAGCCGTCAAATTACTTAAAAATTTAATGGAGATTGTTTTGATACGCTTCAGTTCAATATGCGTTTTCAGAAGATTAGTCAGTCATCTGGAGGCAGCGAAAATAATATAGTTAGCCCCTTAAAATAAATAAATAAATGAATAAGTAAAATAAAATAAAATGAGAAGTTCTTGGATGGAAGGTATTTAAGACGCAGAAAGGCCTTGTGTAGAAGGTTTATGTAAAATTAGAGTTAGAAGAAAAAAATAGTCATAATCTCTACCAACAATCACCAAAATTGCAGCAGAGAGAGAGAGAGAGAGAGAGAGAGAGAGAGAGAGAGAGAGAGAGATTGACCCGTGACCTTAACATTTGGTTAATCCGCTCTAAAATCAAATCACTTCTTCCCATCCACCAAAACAGTTTATGTGTCAGTTTTTATCCAGATCCGACCGGGTGTTCGTGAGATATTTTGCTTACATACATACATGGAAATATTGTATGCATAGAAAGACTCGATCACTATAGTTATACATGCATACCTAGGTACTGTACTGTGCATAAAAATACTGTGTGCATAGAAACAGACTCACAATCACAGTATTTACACCGTTGGCATGAGTACTGTGAGTGACTAGAAGAATGCTACTGAGATGAAAGAAATCTCAGAAGAGTGACAACGAAATGACTGGACGGGCGGGAATTGGGGTTGTGAGGTGTGTGTACATCTAGAGACATAGATCTGGAGGTGGGGTAGGGATGAAAGTGAAAGTGTGTGTGTGTGCGTGTGTGTGTGTGTGTGTGTGTGCGTGTGTGTGTGTGTGCGTGTGTGTGTGGGTGTGGGTGTGTGTGTGTGTAGCCTCCTCAAGTCAGATGATCTACCCCCCTCCCCCTCCAGCTGCACCACAACCCCTTCCAGCTCGCAACTTTGACGTAGATGAGACAGTGGATTGGTGAGGTGGATGAAGAGTGTGGAGTTATGAGGTGGTGGAGAGGGGAGGTGGGTGAAGGTAGGTTGGTGTGAGGTTGATATTAATCGTATGTGGATGTTCGACTGACGGTGGATGATTGAGACGTGGATGGATGGAAGGATGGAGGTGGATAATTGCGATGTGGATGATTTGGATGGAAGGAGATATATATGAAGCTGACAGGACAATAATTGGTGGACTGGAGGTGGAATGGAATGTGGATGGATAGGGAGATGAGCAATTGGCGTGGAAGATGGAGGGAGGTAGGCTAGGTGGAGGAGGTGGATGAATGGGTGTCTTATTGATTAGGTGGATGAGGAGAGGTAGATGTGTGGAGACTACCCGTTTAAGGATAGTGGAATGTACTGTAGGTGGATAACAGGGGTGTGGATGATGGGGATGGATGAAGAGAGGTAGGTTTGAGGTTGACAGTATTAGTGGATGGTTGGGGTGGATGATTGGGTTATGGATTTTGGAGATGCATGAGAGGAAGTAACGGAGATATTGAAGAAAGGAAAATTAGATGGATAGCATATAAACATACTGAAGAAGACGCATTGACGAAATGTATTTGTAAGAAACCGTAAGAAGGAGGAAAATAGATAAACAGACAGGTAGATAAACAGGTCGACAGGTAGATGATATGGCAGGCTGATCGACAGGTAAAAAGATAAATTGTTAGATTTATAGTTGGAGAGGCAAATAAACACATGAGTTGACTGATAGTAATGATGCGGATAAATGACCAGGTAGGCGATGTGGCAGGATAAGGCAGGCAGGTAGATGAGTAGGCAGGTAGGAGTGTGGGCGTGGAAGGAGATTCGACAAGGGTTGTGGGTACGGGGGGGGGGGAGCGGTCTACAAGTAACCTGACCCTTCTGTAGGCACAACTCTTGCTCTCATCCCCTCACCTCCCTCACCCCACACCCCTTACCTCCTTCATCTCCCTCACCACTCACCTTCCTCTCCCTCCTCACCTCCCTCACCCTTCACCCCTCACCTCCTTCACTTCCTTCACTCCTCACCTCCCTCACCCTCCTCACCACTCACCTTCGTCGCCTCCTTCACCTCCCTTACCCCTCACCTTCTTCATCTCTCACCTCCTTCATCCATTCACCTTCTTCACCACTTGCATCCTTCACTTCCCACACCCCTCACCTTCACCTCCATAACTCCTCACCTCCTTCACCATACACTCCTCCCCCGAGTTCACTTCTCTCATCCCTGATCTCCATCTCCTTCAACCTCTCACTCTTTCACCTCCCTCACTTCCTTCACCTCCCTCTCACCTCTAACCCCGCCTCACCTTACTCACTTCCCTGACTCCGCACTTCCTCCTTCCTCCCTTCACCAACTCACCTGTCGTCAAGAGATTTAATTCTTACCCATTCCATCTTCGAACTTCCCTTGCAGACACAGTCCTCATTTCCTCACTCCACCACACGCCTCACTCCCACCTCACATTCCAGCATACACCGTGCCCTGTATCCCTATCGGTTAAGGAAGTTCCCTAACGTTTCTTCCTTACCGATTTATTTTTGGATACGGCTGGCTAATATCGTGTTGTACGTCATTGATGGCAGAGTGTAGCGATGTTAGAATTATTTATGTACACAGAAAAGGACGGCAAGGTGTTACATGCAAAATAAATCTCCTAGGAAAAGGTTTTAGGGGTCATAATTTCCTTAATGCCATGGCGCCTTTCTTGAGTTGATTCTTTCCACCTCTAGACAATTTTTATTAATCTGAGCGAAAAAAAAAAACCGCATTGAAAGGCATAAGAAAGACTGCAATATATTTCAATCCAATTAATCTGTTTTGTGCAGATTGAAATTATTTGAAAGTAGCGGGAAAATATATAATCTCTTGACGTTCTTTTGTGAAGTGGTTGAGGTGTATCATATCGTTTTTAAAGACTCCTATATACTTGCATGCGTCGGCCTTGGTCACCTAATTCACGCTGCTCGATCTTTGGCAGCCCCCATATTCTGCCCATTATTCCTGAGGTCACACTCTATAACCTCATCCCAGGTCCTTTTTGGTCTGTCTCTTGCAACCTTACCCTCGACGTTCACACTTCTCACCTTCCGCACCCAGCTTCTCTTAACATGCCCAGACCATCTCAGTCAATCCCTCCTCATCACAACACCAATACACTCCAGTCCCATCCTTTCTCACAGCTCTTCACTCTCAATCCATCCCATTTTAGAGCTTCATCACCGAAGCTTCTCTCTATCACGCACTTCTTATGTATCTCAGGTGGTGCGTGGGTAGGGGTGGACTGAAGGTTTGTTTCTTGTTCATATATATTCAGTTAAATTCAGGAGACAAGATGATTTTTTTTTTTTTTTTTTTTTTTTTTTTTTTTTTGAGGCGAGCATTTCATATTTGCTTTGAGAGAGAGAGAGAGAGAGAGAGAGAGAGACAGAGAGAGAGAGAGAGAGAGAGAGATAAAGGGGATCACTTGAGAAAGGTACTCAGAGCTCTGTCCTCACGTGTGTCACGGTATGTGTATGCATGCATGTGTGTGTATGTGTGTACCGTGACATGCAAGTGGCTTCTGCAAGACGGTTTGCGAGTACGGTACGTCTTCTCTCTCTCACACACACACACACACACACACACACACACACACACACACACACACACACACACACACACACACACACACACACACACACACACACTCTCTCTCTCTCTCTCTCTCTCTCTCTCTCTCACACACACACACACACACACACACACACACACACACACACACACACACACACACACACACACACACACACACACGAGTATAATGAGGCAAATGGAAAATACACAGTGGTAGAAATAATAAGTAAATAAAAAAAATATAAGGAAGGATAAGAAGAATAGAGGCATGAAGCAAGAATGACGGAAGAAGGTAAAGCGGAAGATGATAGTTAATGAATGAAACAGTTTTTATCCTGAAGAGTTGAAAATAAAAATCCATATAATTCCTGCTGAGTTACCTGGACACATTTAAAAGGCTGGAACTGAAAGGCAAAAAATTCGAAAAATATTAAGGAAAATTTATGAGATTGAAGAAGGTCTAAGTCGGGCCGAAATTGTTGTATATATAAAAAGAAATACTGTATGTGGGTATGATGCTGCTTTACCTTCCAGAGTCGTCTGTGCTCTGTTCACTTTAACTAGGCGTAAAATTGGCGTCTTTCCATCGTAAGTGCAGAGCTATGAACAGAAAAACGCTTGAATGGGGTGCTAGTCATGAAGAAGTGCTATGAAAGGGATGCAGAGCCATCTTACTGTCTTATTCTGGTATAAACTCCAGAAAACAAAGTTCTAAATGACGATAATCCGCCAGAAATTGTAATACGGTGTTGGTAGTAGTAGTAGTAGTAGTAGCAGAATAGTAGTGGTGGTTGTAGAATAATAACAGTAGTAGTAGTAGTAGCAGTATAATAATAATAATAATAATAATAATAATAAAAAATGAAGATCTTAAGACAGCGGAGGTAAACTTTAGTGAGCGTAGACGCGATATATAAAGAGGACAGGAAGGGAAGAAGTTAGTTCAAGATGAGAGGAATGTCTTGAAGAATTAGGATTTAAGAGGAAATGAAAGGGGAAATGATAAGAGGAAAGTGCAGTCGACCCGAAAGGTAGATACGATTGATAAAGGAGAAGAGGAAGGAAGAGAAAAAGACTTAACTGGAGCATAAAAGGCAAGTCTTGAGAAATTAGGACTCGGGAGGAAATGAGAGAGGACAAAAAAGGCGGGAAGTGAAGTAGACTCGTGAGGGGAGCGGGCCAGCCAGCGAGCCAGTGTATCCATTTTTCCACCTGCGAAGTGCGAATGTTCAGTAGCACTTTGACCTTCGTGACGTGAGGGTGTGTGTGTCGTCGCTCCCGCCATCCCGTCACTGGGCACTGACATTCTGCTACAAGAACATTATTATTATTATTATTATTATTTTTACGTGATTGATTTTTATGGTGATTACATTAGTTTCTTTCATTTACGTGATTGATTTTATGGTGATTACATTAGTTTCTTTCATTTACGTGATTGATTTGATGCTGATTGAGGTGGAAATGTCTAAAAAAGATGAGAGTGAAACGCATCGGTGGCAGAAACATGGATTTATATACGTAAAATCTTTGAAGGCGTTGATTGGTACGGATTGAGATGAAGGTTGGTATTAAAGTGGTGTGTGTGTGTGTGTGTGTGTGTGTGTGTGTGTGTGTTTTAATGGGTTATGTGATTATGTAGCTAATTGTTGCCCAAAACTTTAATTATTTTTTTTTTTTTTTTTTTTTTTTTGTAGCAGTTAAAACTCCTTCCTCTTATATTTCCCTAATGTTTGATTTTTTTTTTTTTACGGGAGAAGAATTAGATATGCATGAGAGAGAGAGTACAAAATAACTTGGAAGATGACTGGTAGTTTTTTTTTTTTTTTTTTTTTAAATCCCGGACAATTGAGGCGAGAGGGAGGAGCGACTGACCTGACATGACCTTGATCCTAGATGAGTGTGACCTGAGAGGAGATTGGGTCAGGTAGGACTGGGGAGGATGGGTCAGAGGGAAATTCAGTTATATTTTATGGGAACACTTATATTAAATTTCGTTTCTTTAATAATAAAAATAAAGTACCGTATGGGGAGTTTCTTTTTACTTTGCTCACAATCATTATCCTCCTCCTCCTCTTCCTCCTCCTCCTCCTCCTCCTCCTCATCATCATCATCATCATCATCATCATCAACCTGTTATAGGATGTTTTAGCTTTTTCCAGTTGGGCCCGCTATTTGTGTGTGTGTGTTTTGTGATGATGTGTTTTTCGTGTGTGTAACTGGTTAGCTCATCGCCAGTCTGTCTTTACCACTGCCTCAAACCTCCAGTCTTTTAAACGCAGTGTATACAGACATCTCAAAGTGAATGACCCTTGAATTTGGCTTTATTATTATTACCGGTATTTCTGTTTTCATTTAAAGAGATAGTTTTTGCTGACTTTAAATATCGAGGTACCTTTTCTTATAAAACACACACACACACACACACACACACACACACACACACACACACACACACACACACACACACACACACACACACACACACACACACACACACACACACTGGCCTCCGTTTGACTGAGTTGCCCCTCTTCCTTATCAGTATTACACCTTAGTGTTTTCATTTATTCTGTGTGTATCCATTTAATACCAATCTAGAATTATAAATAACATAGAAGATAATATTAAAGCTTCGTATGTAGAGATACAGTGTTAAGGCAGAGGTGGTGTGGAGCTTTTTCAACCAGACAGCAGTGCCCACTATCCCACACTCACCCCTCCGCCCCCCACGACACTCGACACCCCCTGCGCTCACACCGGAACGAGACCCGCCCCACTCAGGTTCCTCGTCCTCACTCACGCACGCACGCACGCACTCACTCACTCAGGTACCTTAGGGATGAAATAAGACGCAGAGCCGACTATGCTGGATAAAAAGACAAGTTCCTTCCCTTTACTCACATGATCGGCTGGTACTGTACATTTTCACTCAGGATATATATAAAATAGAGAAGGTTCCGTATCTTGTCACGCCTCTCAAGGATCATATGGGTAGAATTTGGTGCTGGACGCATTACTCAGAGGAGAAAAAGATCCATGTCGAGTGTTGTGTGGTGAGTGTGATGTCTTGTGCGTGTGGTGTGTTGTGTGATGAGTGGACTGTGTGGTGAATGTGTTGTGTGTGGTGAGTGGGCTGTGTGATGAATGTGATGTGGTGAATGGTGTGACAGTAAATATAGGTTGTAGGGGAAACTTAATTAATCAGAGCAAATCCAGTCTTACATCTTTTCTTTCTGTGTTTGGCCATTTCTCAGGGATCAAGTGTAGTTAAATAGTCATAGTACCGGTAATTTATCTTTTTACATAACTTCTAGGCCCGTATTCTCTTGGGGTAAGGAGACTCCCTAAGACCTTTTCCGTTACGATTTATTTTTCCAAACTACTCATTAATATCCCGTGGTTTGCGTCTTATGTCTTTTAAATATAGATATAGATTGCATGAATAACACACAAGAATATAGTAACGGAGCTGAATCAGGAATAAATCGGTAAGGAAGAGGTGTTATAGTAAGCTTCCTAACGGTACTATAATACTCTCTCTCTCTCTCTCTCTCACACACACACACACGCACGCACGCACGCACGCACACACGCACGCACACACGCACGCACACACGCACACACACACACACACACACACACACACACACACACACACACACACACACACACACACAAATTCAACAGGAACTCAGCAGCTACTTATTTACAAACATTTAGCCGCTACATTAAGATTACCGTGTTTCCCTCAGCTGGTCCTTTATTGCGACATATGGGGCAATAAAGCTTTAGATGATGGTAAGAAGGCATGGTAGCTTCTTGGGCTCGTAGAGATTGCGTAACACCTTTTCTCTAGCGATTTTATTCTGCGCATTATTCGTCAGTACCAGTGATCCGTTTGTGTATTATTAACTATGTCGATATTGGACTGTGTAAATAACAAAAAGGTGTAATTTGTTAAATAAATCGGTAAGGAAAGGGTGCAACAAAGCCTTCAGTGTCACCAAGAATACAGTCCTAGCGTACCATCCTTCGCCTAATAGCTCGTAGTCTAGTCACGAAGCTCATGTGTCCAAAATTGACGTTTCCCTCCCTTATAAGTTACTAAAAATGCCTCCTACACATCACATATTACAGTGGGTTAAGCGGTAAAGGGTTAAGTCTTTTGGCGGCAGAATTTAATGTTGAGTTCCGTGGCTTGTGTCTGGCTAGGAAAGTGGAAAGTATATAAATTGGTTGGTCCTGATGTGGGTAATTTTAACTTTTGCTAGCAAGGGACATGGCTGTTTTGCAATCGTCGTGTTTAAATGCATTACCGGTAGCTATTTTGTGTGTGTGTGTGTGTGTGTGTGTGTGTGTGTGTGTGTGTGTGTGTGTGTGTGTGTGTGTGTGTGTGTATGTGTGTGTGTGTGTTTAAAACGATTATTCTGTATCCTGCAAGGTCACTCAGTTATAATCTTTTAAAGTGTCTAAGCATGAGTAATTTTCAGGATTGTGTGTCACGTGGATGTAGCGTAACCTGGGGTGCAGTGCAATGCGGGGGGAGAGGGAGGGGGAGGGACAGAATGAGGTGTAGAGGGAGGGAATTGGATTGGGGTGGGGTGCAGTGGGAGGGGATGGTCAGGGTATGATGGAGGGGAAGGGGATTGGATTGGGGTGGGGGATGTAGGAAGGGTGAGTAATCCTGACTCAGAGGCTTGGAAGTGCCGCCTCTAAGCCTTCCACCCCCTGGCTAAGGCTGTATTGGCTTTGCACACGTATTCGCCCACTCACTCATCCACGCATTCACTCACTCACTCACTCACGCACGCACACTTTATAGTTACTCATTCGTCCACTTTCAACCTTACCTCTTTTGTGTTCCACTACATCTTTTATTTTATTATCTCCGACA
>NC_136967.1:57969400-58034400 GCF_032717465.1 Coenobita brevimanus | reverse complement strand
CAGATAAATTCGACTTGAGAGGATGTGTATAGTTGTTATTCTTCACTCCCATAGACTCGTGTGTGTGTGTGTGTGTGTGTGTGTGTGTGTGTGTGTGTGTGTGTGTGTGTGTGTCAGCATTCCGTCCTGTTTCCTGTTGTGTTTTATGTGGAAGGCCGCCATGCCAACACGATCGTTACTCGTGTGTGTGTATGTGTGTGTGAGAGAGAGAGAGAGAGAGAATATGTATTTTCACACACACACACACACACACACACACACACACACACACACACACACACACACACACACACACACACACACCTGAATGATTCACCCAGCCTGTCTGTATAAGGAGTTCCGGAGTATTGGTCGGTGAATCCCCCCCCCCCCCACTCCCAGGACAATCCCTTCCTCGTTTTTGGCGAGGGATTCTCTTGGGAGTGAGTCAGTCAAGCTACAAAAGTGCGAGGGATTAGGTGGAGGCAGGAACAGGGCGCCTTTCCCCCCCTCTTCCCTCATCTCCCCCTCTGCCTTCCTCTTCCCTCAGTTCCCCCTCTGCCTTCCTCTTCCTTCAGTTCCCCCTCTGCCTCCCCTCCACCAGCTCCCCCTCTGTCTCCCCTCTCCCAGTCCTTCCCTCTCCCAGTCTCCCCTCTGCCTCCCCCCTCTCCCAGTCTCCCCTCTGCCTCCCCCTTCCCTCATTTTCCCCCCTTTCAGGACAGACCATTCCCAGGAAGATGGGATCATGTGCACTAAGCCAATAAGAAGCCGGTGGACATCTCTTTAGTGTGTATGTGTGTGTGTGTGTGTGTGTGTGTGTGTGTGTGTGTGTGTGTGTGTGTGTGTGTGTGTGTGTGACCCTCAATCTTTCATTCCAACTTGACATCCTCTTCATATGATGTTGCCTTCTCTTCCCTCCACTTCCGTCTATATCTGCTTCTTCCTTCTTCCAGCCTATCTATCTATGCATTGCCAGACGCCTCAATCCCGTAAGGGGTGGCCACAAACAAATCGCCTCCTTGTCTCCCTGTCCCCTGCCATTTCACTGCACCCCCCCCCCCCCAGCTCACACCCCTCTCTCACAAATACCTCTCCACTCCATCCTTCCATCTTATTCATCCATTTAATCATCCAATCTTTCCATTTATAACTCTGGATTAAAATAATATCATTTGACTTTTTATAATTTTTTCCATTATAATTTTCTTGTAATATTATTGAAACTTACTGTGATCTATGAGTATATTTTCCAATAACTGAAGATTGTATACTCTCTCTCTCTCTCTCTCTCTCTCTCTCTCTCTCTCTCTCTCTCTCTCTCTCCTAAGATGTGAAGAAAATAAGCTAATTATCTTGTGGGTTTTGAAGTGAACAGGGATGAAGTTATAGGAGAGAGAGAGAGAGAGAGGGGGGGGGGGTTACATGATCACGTGATGTGTATAGAGAGACTACAGGACGTTACAGTACTCTCTCTCTCTCTCTCATAGATGGTGTGGTGGTGTGAGAGGAGGTGGTGTGGTGATGTGGTGTGGTGTTATGTGGTGGTGTGGCGTGGTGTGGTGGTGGTATTATGGTTTGTTATGTGTTGGTGTTGTGGTGTGGTGTTTTGTGGTGCTGTGGTGTGGTGTTATGTGGTGGTGGTGAAGGTGTATATTTTGAAGGTAGTGGTGGAGCAGTGGTGTTAGGATAAGTGTGTGATGATGTGTGTTGAGATAATAGTGATGTGAGTGGTCGTGAGTGAAGGATAGTAGTGGAGATGAGGGTGTTGGTGAGTGTTGTGGTTATGTGAGTGGCTATGTAGGAGTGTTTTGATAATGATGAAGAGAGAATGAGTGTATGCTGTGTGTTTTGATGTGCCTGGCGATGGAGTTTTGTAAGTGTATAGTTGTGTTTTAATGTGTGGAAGTAAGGATGTGTGATGGTGTTTATGTGTGGGGTAGAGGGAGTGGGTGTGGATGTAGGAGAGTGTAAGACTAGATCTGTGTGTTAATGTGAGGGTGTTGGTGTGTGGAGGGGTGGTGGGGGTGGGTTGTAGGTGGAGGGGCATGGTGTGGGTGGAGGGGTGGGGGGATACAGGGGAGGGGGTGGGGAAGGGGAGGCAGGGGGAGGAATACAATTCGCTGCTCCCCTGCTGTTCAAATGTTGTTTATGGTGATGAGTTTGGTAGGGGGAAGATGAGTTGGTGTGTGTGTGTGTGTGTGTGTGTGTGTGTGTGTGTGTGTGTGTGTGAGGGAGGCGGGGGGGTATGAGGCCCTCTAGTGGCAGACAGAGGAAGTGAGTCACCCCAAGGGCAGTGTCCAAGTGGGGTCACGGAATGGTCACTGCCTCCCCCCCCCTCTCTCTTACACACACACACACACACACACACACACACACACACACACACACACACACACACACACATCCTTTATTAATCAAACTAAAATCTCACTTTCTGATAATGTCCTTTTTTGTTGAATTTCCTTTTTTCCCACTTAAATTAGCGATTATTGGGAGGATAATTAGAGACGAATTTTATTTATTTATTTATTTTGCAGGTAATGACAGGTGTGGATGGTTATGTAGGTGATAATGGAGAGAGAGAGAGAGAGAGAGAGAGAGAGAGAGGTGTTACATGATCACGTGATGTGTATAGAGAGACTACAGGACGTTACAGTACACTCTCTCTCTCTCTCTCTCTCTCTCTCTCTCTCTCTCTCTCTCTCTCTCTCAACCCCATCAGTCAGAGGACATATTTCCCTGTATAATTTTACTTTTCCCAGATGATTTATTTAGCTTGACATACTTCTAGAACCGATTTAGCCTGAGTTAGAGCTGGAGTAACTTACAATACGTCATCGTTAGATGGCAGAAAATATTAAATGACTGAAAATTGTAAGTGAAAATACTACAAATAATACCGGGTTTGAGGAGGACAGGCGTTGGCCTTGGGTAATGGGATGCTTGTGGATAGACCCAAGTAGAGAGTCTGCTAACGGGGTATTGGAGAGGCTTGGTTTAGGCAGAGTTTGCTTGCAGTTCCTTCTTGTGTGAGGCGCATCTCCCTCGTAAATACCGTTCACATCAAGGCCAGCGATGTAACTCCTTAGTGTGCAGGGATATTTTTGGTGTTTTATTTACGTACCGCTACACGACCGGCGCTGCGTGGAATCCTGTTTTGTGCAGTTGAAGTCACTTGTTCTTCATCCGCCCTTTGTGGGTTGAGGTAACGTAGGTAACTTGGATGATGCAGTGGCCTTGTATCCCTGGTATTGGGAGAAAAACCTGCCACAAGCTCGAAGGCCTTTCTTACGGAGATGAGCACCGCGGCTTAGGGGGTCGTGGCGTCTGTCCCCACCTTTACCTGCCTTTAGAAGATTATTATGTAGTCGAGGAAAAGGCCATCTAAATGCTGAAACCATGTCAATTAATTCTGTGGTGCATGGTTATGATGTTTGTAATACGAGTGCATTTAGATCACCCTGGTTTTAGCAAGATTTGTGTGTGTTTTGCTGTCTCTCAAGGCTGGGTTATCTCTAGAAGGGGTATTGTGCAGCTGATTGCAACCGCCTGAAGTTACCGCTACCACAGGAGCTGTATTAATGTGCTGAACGTAAAGAAATGTGTGTTGCAGGAATTTTTGTGTGGAAGTGACTAAGGAGAACGCGACGATAAAACAAAATAATAACGACAACAACTGATAATAATAATGATAATAATGATGATGATGATGATAATAATAATAATGATGATAAAGTGAATGAGTGATATGTGCCTTGAGATGTGAAGGCAAGAGTAATGTCTAAGGGCCCGAAATCAAGAATAAGATTTGTACAGCTGATGATTTATAAGGGAAGCAGTGTATGTCTTGACCTTTTCCCCTCCAGGACGCATTATTGGGGGTTTATCCTTGCCAGTCAGACGATTTCATTCAGCGTAGGAGAGAACTCGTCGAAGTGAAGGGGTTTATGAAGTATGTAACCACTCCAGTTGAAAAAATAGCTAAATCAGTGTCGTCTGGTTTGTGGTTAGGATGTAATGAGAAATAGGTAATTGTGGTGAGTGGGTTGGTTAGAGAGAGAGAGAGAGAGAGAGAGAGAGAGAGAGAGAGAGAGAGAGAGAGAGAATTACCTTGTGAAGATTAGAGAATATGCAAATGAGATGTAAATAGATAGAAAGATAGATAGATAGAGAGAGAGAGAGAGAGAGAGAATTTTAGATTGCTGAGGAGAGAATGTCGAGTAAGAATGAGAGGTATGATGAGGTCAGGGTAAGAATGGAAACGAGAAAGTGGGTGAATTAGTGTATTTTTTAAGATAGTGTAGTGTGTAAATGAATAAGAACATGAATGAGTGTATAATGGCAGTGGAAAATTGGAGTAATGAATGAAATGTAATGAATGACTGAGTTTGGCAAAAGGAGGATTGAAAGTTAGGATTATGAATGAACGTGCTTGAGTGAATGAACGAGTGAAAGGGTGATGAAATGTATGTGTGTAAGGGATGAAGAAAGTGAGTGAGTGAGTTAGTGTGAGAGAGGAGGAATGCGAGTATGAGAGAGTGAACGAGTGTGTAAGTGAATGAGTGTGGTGAGGTGTATGTGTGAGAGGGATGAGGAATGTGAGTGGGTGAGACTGAGAGAGAGCATGCGTGAGTGAATGCGGTGGCACTTGAGGGGGATTGAGGGAGAGGGAGGGGGGATTGGAGGAGGGAGGAGGGGGGATTGGGGGAGAGAGGAGGGGGGATTGGGGGAGGGAGGAAGGGGGATTGGAGGAGGGGGGATTGGGGGAGGGAGGAGGGGGGATTGGGGGAGGGAGGAGGGGGTAAGAACCTGTGTGACTGGTTGTGTGTACAGTCATACATTCCCCGCCCCCTCCTTGTTTCCCCCTCCCCTCCCCACCCCCCTCTCTCTCTCTTTCTCTCACCTCCCATTGATCTAGTCACTTCCCTCCTCACCACCTTCCCCATCATCCTACCCCAAGCCTTCCTTAACCCCTTCCAGTTGGCGACTCATTTTTTATTTTAGTGATCTCCAGACGATTTCATTCATCCCAGGAGAGAGATTTGGAACGAGGGGTTAGAGACAGCCTCCATTAACCCCCTTGACAAGCGGTTTTCCTTAAGCTGAATCAAGTCTTCCGTTTCGTTGCCAGAAGAATGGTAGTAGTAGTAGTAGTAGTAGTAGTGGTAGTAGTAGTAGTAGTAAGTAGTAGTAGTAGTAGAAGGAGAAGTAGAAGAAGTAAAAGATGATGATGATGATGATGATGATGAAGAGGAAGGAAAAGAACACACACACACACACACACACACACACACACACACACACACACACACACACACACACACACACACACACACACACACACACACACATCCTTTGCCCCGCCTCACCCTGGCCCCGGATACCAGTTCAATTTCCTGACTGTTAGCACCACTTCCCCCTCGTGGTGTAAATAACAGATCAGGGGTACGAGTAAGAATAGCAAAAACAAATGAAAACGATAAGAAAAATACGCAAATTAGAGACAGGGAGAAGAAAATCGAAATAATAGGCAATAAAAATGGAAAGTTATAGAATAAATTGGTAAAATAAAATGAGAAGGAGACGAACACGTAAATTTGTAATCGAGTTATCTTAAACGAAACTTTTTTTTCCTTCACTACTCCAGACCTGAAAAGAGCCAAGTAATTTTGACCTTTATAGCGCTTTCTTTTCGTTGTTTTGAATTTTTGTTTGTTTTATTATCGTTGTTTAATTTCTTGTTTGTTTTTATCTTTTCAGTTCTTGTATATTTTCCCTTTGAGCCTTTCATTGCTGTGTTTTTTCATTACCTTTTTCTTTTGCCTCAGTTCACCGTTGTTTTGTTTATATTCCCCAGTTTTCTTAATATCAAAAACACAGTTACTAAACCTAATTAATTTATCCTAACAAGGGCTTAATTAAAACTGACGCTACTTAATTATAAACCCATTACGTCCCGCCACTCGCCTCAGTGCTTCGTTTGTGTGTGTAATTAGAACCCGAGGACGCCATCTTGGTCTCTCTCTCTCTCTCTCTCTCTCTCTCTCAGCTTAGACCTTTCCAGACTGTAAGGGTTAGGTATATTATTCAGAAAAAGACAATTCCGCGGCCTTACAACCTTCCTGTAGCACTGCCTCGTGACTGGTATCATATTCTAGGGTTGATGTATTGATATAACTCAGGATTCAAGATGGGGATATGACAATTTTAGGTCAAGGTGAAGTGAACAGAGTATAGGAAGATCAACTCTAGAATTTGACAACATTTGGCCTCTCCTAAGCTGAGTACTGGCAAGAAAGAACTACAGGATTTAGGTATACAGTACCTCCACCAGCGTCAAGAAGATTATGATTTTCTTCTGTAATTCCTCTTTCCTGCCAGACAAATACGTTTACAGTATCATGTTGGTCATTTAATTCTACGGTCATCACCATCCATGTTTCACAATCACACAGAGTGCATACCTCCGCTAGTGGCAACAAAACTTATGATTTCTTGCATCCGATTCATGATCCCTCTCAAAATCTAAACTGCTTTTCTTGACCCTTTCTCTCTCCCCTTCCCCCTCCCTTTCCCTCCCTATTTCCTTCCCTGTCCCTCCCATTTCCCTTCCCTCTTCCCCTCCCCTTCTTCTTCCCTCCCTCTCCAGCCTTGCATCCCCTGTGGCCGGAAGAGTGCAACTAGAGGCGTTACTAGAGCGAAGTAGTCCAGGGTGGTGTGTCAGGGTGTGTCAAGGGGGGTGCCAGGAGTGTGTTAGGAGGGGTGTCAGGGGTGTGTTAGGAGGGGTGTCAGGGGTGTGTTAGGGGGGTGTCAGGGTGTGTCAGGGGGGGTGTCAGGGTGTGTCATAGGGGGTGTCAAGGGGTGTCAGTGTGTGTCAAGGGGTGTGTCAGGGTGTGTCAAGGGGGCTGTCAGAGTGTGTCAAGGGGGGTGTCAGGGGGAGTGTGAGAGGAGGTGTCGTGGGGGTTCAGACTCGAAAAATGATAACTAATAATAACAGAACTCGAGAAATAATAAGACCTCAAGAAATAACAAACTTTCATATTTTCTCTTTACTACCTTTCTTCTTTCAGTTGCATCCCTGGTGTTGCAAAAATATCCTCACTATAATTCCCGCAACTTCCCCCTCCTCACCTGGTCCTCACCCTCATTAGCCCTGACACCTGGCTTCCTAATGAGAGCTTCCGGACAGGGGTTGACGCACCTGGCAAAAACATCAAGGTTTCTTATTCTTACATGCTTAGCTACTCCTTGGCCATCCTCTCCCGCCCTTGCTCTTCTCTCCCTCCCTCTCTCTCTTCTCCCTCTCCTGCTCTTCTCTTCCTCCCTCGCTCTCATCTCCCAGCTTTTCCTTTGTCACTCATTCTCCCCCCCAAACACACACATAATCTCGCTTCCGCAATTTATCTTAGCCTCTCCAATTTTGTACACCGTTACCTTCATACATCTGTGCAAGTTCAAACCACCTTAGTGACTCTGTCTCTGAAAAGTCAGTATTTACAGTTTTTTGATAGTTTTCACACTCTTGTCTCAGCAGGTTTTTCCTCGGCTGTTGTAATTTTTCCAGTTCCTTTTTATTTAAGCTTACATCGTCTCGCTAGGTTAACATCGCCTCACAATCCTTATTTCAAACCGTACTCTGTTTTACAAGTGTCCCCCCTGTAATTTTCTACCCCCTTACGTTTTCTATGCCGCATAAATCCATCTCAGCGTACGTCACGACCCGTCCCCCGTCGGCTCTATCATCACTAACTCCGGGTCCTGCAGTGGAGAAATTAGGGTCACGCAGTAGGGATTATTGCGGAGGGCAGAGTAGCATTCGCCGCTGGGACATGAGGGATTATTCAAGTCCCCAGAAGGATTTATTTACTTTTTTTATCGCTGAAGTAATGACAAAAACAATAACCAGAAAAAAAAGTAACAATAACAGTAGTACTTATCGTCACACACACACACACACACACACACACACACACACACACACACACACACACACACACACACACACACACACACACACACACACACACACAAATCTCATTCGTCTCACCATCTCTCATCTCACTATAGCTATCTTATTTCTCCTTTCACCCGTCCCTTCACCTCTCCTCTCTCCATTACTTTCCTCCCCTGTGTTCCTCCTTCCTATTCCTCCACATCATTCTTCCTCTTTCTCCCCTTCCACTCTCCTCTCTTATTTCCCCTCCACTTCTCCCCATCCTCTTCTCCCCATCTTCTCTCACCCTCTCTTCTCCTCCCCCTTCCCCTCTCCCCCACTCACACGCAAACAGCCCGTCAACACGAACTGATACACACGATTTCGATTTAAAAAAAAAAAATGAAATTTGTGTATTTTTAGGAAGCCAAATTTGAACTCAATATAGTGTTGTTTGTTGAAGCTACATTTGGTTTTGTGTGTGTGTGTGTGTGTGTGTGTGTGTGTGTGTGTGTGTGTGTGTGTATAAGTGTGTGTAAGATACATTTAGAATTAGGTAAGGTTTGGGCTGGTCAGGTAGATTTTGCTAGTTTGCCCTAAAAAAAGAACAGAAAATGGAAGTATTTGAAGTAAGGGTCGGCTCTGTTAGATTTATTTTCGCCACAAATCATATTGAGTTAGGTAGCTTGTTGAAAATATAATGGGTTTGGGTGGCTAGATTGTAATGTTATTTAGTTATAGTTATTTGGGATCACTTTGGCTATGGTTTGTTTAGGTATGAGTTACTTTTTGAGCATAAGTGATTCTGGTGTTGAGTAATATCGATTGTCAGTACCAAAGACGAAGGAAGAGGGGAAACAAGAGGAAAGAAAGAAGGAAAATAGAATGAATGTGTAATAATGACAGAGAACTTGTTAGTCATAGGCTACACCATGTTTCGTTGAGGGGGGGGGAGAATTCCCAAATGGGCTACGAAGGGGGAACAAAAAAAAAAAGAAAAAAAGAAAAACAAGCATTCAGTAGTATTTTTATTTTTTTTTTGAGTGTGGGGGAATGAATTTGGAGGGAAGGTGAAAGTATCAGGTGTTAATAATCGTAATAATCAGCACATTTTATTATTTATTTATTTATTTATTGGGCGAGGAGGGTAAAATTATTGAGTGGTAATGATCAGAACTTCACGTAGTCTTGAATCTTGTTGCGTAAAGCCACGTTATTTTGAAGGGAGATTGGATTGTTAGAAAGTTCCTTACGATGGATGTGCTGTATGTAGAAAATTTTGATATTGGGTTATGTCTGGCAGTGTATTTTATCGTAGTGGTGTTTGTAACCTCCATATGAACGGATTTTATTATTATTATTATTATTATTATTATTATTATTAAACCCTTGATTTAGACTTGGTTTGTGATTGTTTTCAAAGTAATGGTATTTTCGTTAAAGCTGATTACAGGAAGAGATTAATAGGAAATAATAAGTAAGGAAATTGAGTATTCTTTATTTATTATTGTTATTAAAAATGTACTTTACATGTACTCAATAAGATATTCTAATTACAGGTGTGTTGGTGCAAAGACCCGCACGAGTAGCGTAACCAGCGACTACTTCAGCGATACGGGAGACGCTTCGTACTCGCCCTCGCTCATCAAGGACCACGAGTTCGTCCTCAACCTGGACTACGTTGATGAGGAGTCGCAAAGCTCGAGGACGGAGAGCAGAGCCACCTCGAGGAACACCTTGCGTGGAGAAAAGTCAGGGGGATCGTCTTTGGCAGAGTTTACCCTTGAAGATCTTAATACACGTTTTCTCTCACATGCTAATCAACGTTTTCTTCTGCCCAGCTTTGGCGAGGGGGACTCTTTTAGTTTAGTTACGTCGGACAGAGAAGATGGCAATACTGTGAAGGACGCGGGAGAGGAGCTCGCAATCTATCCCAAAGCCAATAATTGTGCCAAACCAGACTTCCCTAAGCTAGTACCTGAGACTAGAGTAAACGCAGAGAAGTCAAGACACGGGTTTAGTCCTTCTCTCCACTTCATTTCTCTCTCCAGCACGCCCAATACTGCCTTCAACTCGGCCCCTCCCCTGCCTAAGCCCCCCCCAGACCCAGAAGGTGCCAAAACAGTGAGCCGCGGGCCAGACCTCGCGGCACCATGGCAACCAGGCTCATATAAACCCCAAACTGTACCTGTTCCAAGAATTATTGTTGACGACTCGTGGACCAGAACTATGGACAACGATACAGGTGAGATTGTAAAAGAATGAGGTTATTATTATTATTATTATTATTATTATTATTATTATTACAACTTCAACTACTACTACTACTACTAAATTGTGTTAATGATTTCCGGTATATAGTTGTCCCACATTTGTACCACTTTTCTTGTCACGATCCTACCCCACTTCATCCATAGATGGGACGTAACAGTAGTAGTAGTAGTAGTAATAATAATAATAATAATAATAATAATAATAATACGATTAAAAATGATATCAGGCCTTCCCTGAAGATTTTATCGTTTTTTTATTTTTGTATTTGTTTATATTGTTTGCTTATAGATGTGTTAGATGTAATTAGTTTATAAGTAATCTCCTTAAAGTGACACTGATTACTTTAAATATTGTGTGTGATTCATTGTTTATAAGGCCTTGCATTGTTTTGAGACTCCTGTTTTGTCACTATAATGTTAGTTTTATAAGGTCTCTTGGTTAATATAGTTTGTTACGTAAAGAAAGTCGGAGTTTTTGATGTAAGATTTTTTTTTTTTTTTTTTTTTTTTTTGTAATCGTTTTAGGTTGGAAGTTATTGAAAGATTTCCTTTTTTTTTCTTTTCTTTTTTTAATTATACATGCCTATTTTTTAACATTTTTCTTCTTTAATATATAGTTATCATTTAAACTGTTCACGGTATAGTTAAATCTAGACCCGTTTTTAAATTACCGATCCTAACGGTTGCCCTGTTGCAGACTGTGTGGGTGGTGGTGGTGCGAGCGGCGTGAGTGGGTTGGCACCTCTGAGCTTCTCGCTGTCCTCGCTCTCGGGGTCCTCTAGTCCCGTGCTAGAGAATGGCAGCCTCGCGAGGACGCACGCAGAACTCCACACCAACTCACTCAACCGCCGCAAGACAAAGTAAGTACCCAGGACCAGTACAAGGGGAAGAGGGAAGGGGTGGAATGCGTACTTTATATCAATTTAATCTTTAACCCGCATAACTCATTTTAAATTCAAACGAAGGGGAAAAAATCGTTAACCCACATAACTCATTTTAAACTCAAACGATGGGGAAAAAATCGTTAACCTGCGTAACTCATTTTAAATTCAAACGAAGGGGAAAAAATCGTTAACTTTCATAACTCATTTTAAACTCAAACGAAGGGGAAAAAATCGTTAACCTGCGTAACTCATTTTAAACTCAAACGAAGGGGAAAAAATCGTTAACCTACATAACTCATTTTAAATTCAAACGAAGGGAAAAAAATCGTTAACCTGCGTAACTCATTTTAAATTCAAAAGAAGGGGAAAAATCGTTAACATGCATAACTTAGTTTAAATTCAAACGAAGGGGAAAAAATCGTTAACCTGCATAACATTTTAAATTGAAGGGGAAAAAATCGTTAACCTGCAGAACTCATATTAAATTCAAACGAGGGAGGAAAAAATCGTTAACCTGTACCCTGATGTCCATTGGTTTCTTGGGACATTGAGTTAATATATTTTCAGTTAATTTTTGAGTTCATTGGCACCGGGTATTTGGGAATTGTGGGTAATTTTGATTATAAAGAGTCCATTAGGTCTTTCACAATCAGATTAAATTCATGGGGTACTATTAGAAGTAAAAAGGATGGCACCGTACAGAAAGGGTTAAACACCTTGCCTGGGAACCCGTATTGATTGTGAGTGTGTGTGTGTGTGTGTGTGTGTGTGTGTGTGTGTGTGTGTGTGTGTGTGTGCAGTGGCAGCGGGAGCATTCAGTGCGTGTATGGATTGTGGATATTTGACCTTCTGCCTGCGAGACCACCACTTTACTATAATAATAATAATAATAATTATTAATAATCTATCTATAATAATAATACAGTAAATGTAAAAAGGAAAATTGGCATAGATGCTCATGAAGGTAAAGTGTATTGTTTATAGATGCATAACCTTTTTATAAAACCAAAATTTTACATACCAATATAGGACCCCCCCCAAAAAAAAAAAAAAGTAAAAAAAAATATTGGCATCGATACATTGGGAGATATTTTTTGGATTTTTTTTTTTTAGTTCTTTTTTTGGTCCTCTCTCTCTCTCTCTCTCTCTCTCTCTCTCTCTCTCTCTCTCTCTCTCTCTCTCTCCTTCCTGTCACTTATACGAACAAGAGGCATACGTCAGTTTTATGAAATTCTGCATCCCACATATGAGAGAGAGAGAGAGAGAGAGAGAGAGAATCTGCCCTACCTCCACCACCATTACTACACACACACACACACACACACACACACACACACACACACACACACACACACACACACACACAGTCCTTGAACTAGATGACGAATTTTGCATTAAATTGTTACTTCAGACAGAGAGAGAGAGAGAGAGAGAGAGAGAGAGAGAGAGAGAGAGAGAGGTGATAGGCCAATGTAAAGTTTAGTTTTTTTTAATGTATTTTAAAGGCAAGGGAGCAGCTGTAGGGTGTGTGTGTGTGTGTGTAATTTGTGGTGGCAGTAAGTCAGACACTGGCCCTTGTGGGAGATCATTAGTGTGGATGCTGGTGATGTTTGTGGTGGTGGTGGTGGTGGGCTAGGGTGTGGTGTTGCGGTGGTAGTGGTGATGGTTGTGGTTGTGGTAGTATTGGTAGTGGTGGTGGTATTGGCGGTGGTGGTGGTGATAGTAAGGGTGTTTGTGGTGATGGTAATGTTGGTAGTGATCTTGTGTTGTCCTTGGTTGTCGTGCTTGTAGTGGTGGTAATGGTGGTGATGTAGTGATGGTGGGAATGGTGATAATACCGTAGCATCAGTGGTGGGGCAGTAATTCGTAATAATGGTGATAATTACATGGTTATTTGTGGTGTTGGTGATGTAATAGTGAATGATGAGTGATGATAGTGTAGTAAAAAAGGTGATGATAACAGTGACCGTGGTATTTTTGCAGTGGTGATAATGTTGGTGATAGGGAAGGTAGAAGTGATGGTGATAACAGTGACAGTAGTGTAATTGTTAGCAGTGGTGATAGTGAGTGGTGGTGGTGATAGTGAAAAAAATGATGTGACAGTGTGGTATTGGTGCATAGGTGATAGTGAAAGTAGAAATGATGATGATAGTAACGATGGTAACAGTGTGATGATAGTGTGGATGGTGATAGTGGAAGTAGAAATGATGATAGTGACGGTTAGCAGTGATGATGGTAGTGTTAGTGAGTTTCGAAACTTCTTCACCACGAGTTTATATTTCATTCTTACCCACCAAACGATTCTTACTGATGTTTGAAGTGACCTTAGCGAGTTTGGACCCCCCCCCCACATCAACCCCTTTGGTACGAGGGAGCAAGAGTTACGAAGCTATATGTAGTGCAGCGAGTGAAACTTAGGCATGGGAGGCATCAAACACCTCTTCTTTAGCCATTTATTTTACAGCTCATTTTAGCTTTCTCGTGTGTAATATGTACATTTTGTAATATCGACATTGCATCAGTTACGTACAATTGTTGATGTGTAGTGTACAGAATGATTCGCAAACAAACAGGCGTCACGAAAATCCCTCCAAGTCACACTACGGGCCAAGGAATAAAGCACTCAGCTTGGTGAGGATGGAGACTGGATGTGGTTATTTGATGGATTGCTTGAACCTATGAAGGGATGGTTACTTGGAGACGTCTGAGAGAGAGAGAGAGAGAGAGAGAGAGAGACGTACGACAGTTTGGGCGGGTGTGACTAACGGAGCGACGTGAGAAAGGCAGTATTACCACAAGGTGCTCTGGTCGTGAGTGCGTGATGTGAACGTTACTATAATGTGTCTTGATAATATCGTTTCTAGCATTACCCGTTACTAGCGTTACTCCTAGTGCGTTACCTGTTACTAATGTTACTCCTAGTGCGTTTTCCTAGAACTGGTGAAATCCGTAATGCGTTTTAGGAGTATATGAAGTGTTTTTGTGGTCCTGTTTTTCGCTTATGATTTCGTAATGTGCGCTTGGATTAACATTACTATACCCTTATTACTCTAACCTGGCTCAATATTGCCATCTCTCCAGTACTGTAGACTGCCACTAGAATATGATGCTAGTCACGAAGAAGTGCTATGGAAAGGATGCAGAGCTGTAGTATTGCCTTTGTCTTCCCCTGAGCATCGTAAAATAAGCCGCAAAAGGACGAAAATCTGGGCCAAGTTAGAGTAAAAGGAGTATAGCTTAACAAGAGCCTGGAACGAGTGATATATCAATTGTAATTATCAGAAAGTCTTTAACAAGTATTTTTTATTTTATTTTTATGGCTGTTAATATTTCTCTCCAACGTCTCTAGATATTTTTTTTAATTATATATGAAATCGTTTGTATTATCGATATTTGTCATTGGAGATTATTATTATTATTATTATTATTATTATTTGTTTGCTTACTTTTGCTGTGCGTTACGGTGGTGCAGCTGTTGTTCGTAATGCTCAAGAAAGTGAACGTGTGGAGTCTTTGCTAGTGTGTTCTGTGTGTTCAGGCCGTGTTCTTGTGTTCCACCATGTGTTCTGTTCCATATGTACAGTGTAATGTGTTTTAAAGAGACCCCCTTTGGTGCTCATGTGTTTTCGTTTTTCAGGTTTTTTGATGGATTTTGTTGTGTTCTGGTGTTATGTACAGGATTGTTTGGCAAATAGGAGGAGTGTGTGTGTGTGTGTGTGTGTGTGTGTGTGTGTGTGTGTGTGTGTGTGTGTGTGTGTGTGTGTTCAGATATTTTAATGGATTTTATTCTGGTTAAATTTCTATGAGTAAGTCTCCCCAATATAGTGACTGTATGTGTGTGTGTGAGAGAGAGAGAGAGAGAGAGAGAGAGAGAGAGAGAGAGAGAGAGAGAGAGAGGCGCCATATCTAGTGATTAAAAAAAAATATATTAAAAAAAATATTGCAGTGAAACAAAACAGACGTTATTGTAGTGAAGTGGTTAGACGGATTATACACATGAAAAAACTTAAAATTTTGATATTTGTGTATAAAGATATTTGAAAATTATATAGATATGCTTTAAAAAGACTTGGAAAATATTGCTATACTCCTTTCACTCAAACTTGGCTCAGACTTTCGACCTGTTTGTGGCTTATATCACGTAGTAGCAGAAAAAGACAATGCTACGACTCAACCTGCTTTCCATAGCACTTCTTCATGACTATCATAACATACCAGCGTTAATCCATTGCTACCTCTCAGCAGTCAAGATGGAGGGATGGCAATTTTGGGCCAGCTTAGAGTAAAAGGAGTATAGTTGTGTTCATTGAAAGTAAATATAATGTTATGTGAGGAAATTATCTTGATTGTGGAGTTATATTGTCGGAATTGAAGGAGAAATGGAAGGTTGACGCTGAGGGAGGAGGTGATGGAGATGAGTGTGGGATTGTGGGCTGGTGGAGGAAGTTGAGGTGGTGTGGAGTGGTGGTTTTGGTGGGTGATGTGGAAGAGAAGGGGAATGGTGATCTTGGAGAGAGAAGTGGTGTGGTGGAGAGAGATGCAGGCTTGTGGTGGTGGTAGTAGGTGACGTGATGAAGAGAACATGGAAGTGCAGGGTAGTGACAGGTGTGGTGGAGAGATGGAGGGAGGTGAAGGGGAGTGGTGGAGGAGTGGGTGGAGAGGCGATGGTGGATATGACGGAAAGTGGTGTGGTGGAGAGAAAATGGTGGATCTGGAGAGAAAAAATAATGCTGGAGGAACAGATGGAGGGAAGTGGACGTAGGTTGAAGTGTGTTGGTGACGTATTGCTTAGATCCGTGACGCACTCCCCCTCCCCTCTCTCTCATCTTGTTATTTCTTTTTCTTCCTCCTCCTCCTTTTCTTCCTTTTCTTCTTCCCTCTCTCCTTCCCCACACCTCCACCTCTTCACCAGACATCACCTGAAGCAGTGCACATCGATCCACACCTTCCTCCATCCACCTGCTCACTCTCACCCCACCTTCAGCTCCACTAAGATCTCTAACACCCATTTTTATTGACATGAAATTTCTTGTTGACATTATATTTCGAAAGAAGATTTTGTATGGTAAAAAAAAAAAAAAAAAAGGCCGCTACCGATATATAGCCTGTATATAACGTTGTGGCCAAAAGAAACTTCGTCGCGATGAATTCCAACTTTCGACTTAGCCATTTTCGTTACCTCAGAAACTCACTTCAGTCAAAGGGGTAGGGTTTACTCGGCACCCACTCAATAAGGTGTAGTTTCTCTCTCTCTCTCTCTCTCTCTCTCTCTCAGTGTAAGTGTACCTGTAGTAGTGTGGCAAGTTTTTATTTTTAACATGAATAGAGAAAGGAAAGACAAAAAAAAAAATCCATACAACAGATTACAGGTAGATAATAAAGCACCTGTATTTACCTGTAGAAATCGTTTGCGTATTATATGGAGTAAATAAGACTACATGTAACTGTAGTAAGGTATGGCTGTCATTACTGTAATTGTAAGATCTAGAACTTTGTTGCTGTAACGGGTAAGCAAGTCTGTGCAGAGGCTACATACATAGGCTACCAGCAAATGCACAGGCTACTTAAGAGTGCACAGGATATCAGATGCACGGGCTATTAAATGCACAGGCTACATACACAGGCTACCAGCAGATGCACAGGCTATTAAAATGCGCAGGCTGCATACACAGGCTGTCAGGTGTACAGTTGGATTTGGCTTTAGTTAATTCCTTGTGCACCAGAGTTGAATAATTTACTTGAATAATGGGTGGTGGTAGCAGGAAGCAAGTAATAATAATAATAATAATAATAATAATAATAATAATAATACAGTCCCTTGGGTTGGTGTTAGGCCTTGTGTATATAGTGTACTTGGTAAACATAGACACGGGTGCTTGAGGCAAGGAATGGGGATAGTGACGTCACGAGGCCATCTGTGAAGCGTGGATACTTGCTTCACATAGCGGAATTGTACCTGGACGATTTTTAGGCCTCGCTGTGGATATTACAAGACGATTTCCTTGAGCCTGGATAGTACAGGACGATTACCTTCATCTTGAGATCTTGAAATAGTGAAGGAGATTATTACGAGACGGGAAAGATGGGTTGATATTTGGTGAGGCGTTGTGAAGGTGCGTCTGTCACCTGTAATTAACCTAAGCTTCCCATTCATCTGTAATATAAGAAAGATTTTGTTAGTAATCTCTGTACCCAATGTAATTTTGTTCCCAGTATCTCCTTCCTTTTGTATCATACTCATCTTTGCTCTATTCAGGAGACGTAACTTAGTTTGTACCTTTAAAATGTAACTTCTGTTGAATTAAGCATTTAAAAATCTGACTTTGCTTTTGTTGGGTAAATAATATAACTTTTCTTAAAATATATCTGTGAAAAATCGAGCTTTATTTTTGCTGTATTTTTGCTGGGTAAATAATAGCTGTATAAATTGTGGTGTGTGTGTGTGTGTGTGTGTGTGTGTGTGTGTGTGTGTGTGTGTGTGTGTGTGTGTGTGTCCCATAATTACAGTCAGGTATCTGCTGCCGTGATTGTTCAGGTAGCGTGCGCACACACACACACACACACACACACACACACACACACACACACACACACACACACACACACGTAATCCAACTGAAAGGATGAAAGAAAATTGCTACTCACCCCATCACTACGAGTCATCCCCCAATCTGAATAATAAAGGAACAATGCCGCTCAGGGTCGAACAACTGGTCATACTGGCTTTAAAGGTCGGCACTAAGCAGCCTAGCCCCGAATCCCTACGCTCTTGATAGGGTAATAAAGAGTGGATAGTTGATGGATGGATGGATAGATGGATGGACGGATGGATAGATTGATAGATAGATGGATGGATGGATAGATGGGTGATTGGATAGATAAATAGATAGATAGATAGATGGATGGATAAATAGGTAGGTGAATGCGTGGATAGATGGATGGATGGAGAGATAGATAGATGGGTGGAATTGATGGATGGATGGTTGGATAGATAGATAGATAGATAGATGGATGGATGGATGGCTAGATAGATTGATAGATAGGGAATGAATGGATGAATACATGGATAGATAGATAGATAAATAGATAGGTAGATGGATGAAGAATCTTTAAGGCGTCATCGTACTCAAGTGGTGAAGTGTAAAGTAACAGTACAGAGGAAAATATTCTCCTTAAGTAACTCTGTGTTCCGTGACGATGCCGTGCTGCCCCTGAGAGAAGGAACAGTTAGGTAGCGTGTTACTTGACTCACGTAGGTATCATTATTATCATCATCATCATCGTTATCATCATGTTCATTATCACTGCTTGTGTGTGTGTGTGTGTGTGTGTGTGTGTGTGTGTGTGTACGTAACAGAATCGCGTCCCGGAGATGGGTTCCGTAATCCAGGTATCGCCGGCGGTTACCTGGCCACCTGCTGTACCTGAGAGAGAGAGAGAGAGAGAGAGAGAGAGAGAGAGAGAGAGAGAGAGAGAGAAACACTGACTTACGCTTCTCTTCCATCGTCTCTCTATACTACATAATTATATTCATTTAACATTAATCATCTTCAACTTCGGTGCAAGCAGTCTCGTAGCGCAAAAGATATAGGAGTAAGGAAGATTTATTTAACCTTTTTAGTCTGTTATTATTATTATTATTATTATTATTATTATTATTATTATTACTACTACTACTGTTACTGCTACCACTGCTACTACTATTGTTATTATTAACGTATTTATTATTATTATTATTATTATTCAAAAAATCAGAAAATTGTATTCAGCTATTGAGAGATTTTTTGTACAGGAACGGTTAGATACAGCTCCCTAACATCATTTCCTCAGCGATTTATTTTTGGATACGGCTGGCTTTTATTGCTTCGTACTTTATTGATGCAGAGTATGGTTTTATTAGAATTAATTTAGGTGACACGGAAGAGGACGGCAATAATAAGCAAAATAAATCGCCTAGGAAGAGGTGTTAGGGAGTTTCCTTAACCAAAGAGAGTATGGACCCAGAGCTGAATAAGGTTTGGAGAGAGAGAGAGGGGGGGGGAGGCCGTACCAGAATCTCATCACGTGGAAATGAAAATGGAATGGATTGAACTGATTGATTTTTTTTTTAAATTTTATATATAGATCATTTTGGATTTTTTTTTTTATAAATAACGCGAGGGGATTTTTTTTATTTTTTTTCCCGAGATTATTTTATTTTATTGGGACGAATTTATTTTTTTTAAACATCCTGTGGCCAAAAACGTATGGATTTTTTTTCTATATTTCTATTTTTCTTTATTGCGACAGAATTATTATTTTTTTAAATTGTTTTAGATCATGAGTCAAAAAATTTTGTAATTGCTTTTTGAGGGATGATGATGATGATGATGATGATTGTTATTTTTTTTTTAGTTTTCTTACATGAAGCAAAAAAAGGTGCAATTTTTTCTGTTGGTATTTGTTTATTTGTATTTTATTTTTTTATTACATCGTGAGGCAAAAACTATAATTTTTTTTTTTACATTTTCTTTTATTGTGACTGGAATTTGTAGTGTTTACATCCGGAGGCAAAAAAATAATGTAATTTTTTCCATTTTTTTCAAGAATTATTTTATGTAATTATGAGGGGAATTTATTTTTAACATCGTGAAGCAAAATAGATTACTGTTTTTCGGAGTTATTTTATTGTTATGATTTTTTTTTTAGTTTTCTTTATATCTTGAGACAAAATAATGTAATTGCTTTGCCTCACGATACCATTATTTTCTATTATTATGTTTTCTTTATTCATTTAACCCGAGAACAATGTGTATAATTGCTTCCTGTTTTTTATATATTTTATGACAAGAATTCAGGGTTGTCAGTAATTTTGTTTGTGTTTTATTATGAGCGTCACTATTATTATTTTTATTATTATTATTATTATTATTATTATTAGTACTACTACTACTGTTATTACTGATTATTATTATTATTATTATTATTATTATTATTATTATTATTGTTACTACTACTACTACTACTACTACTAGTTATTATTGATTATTGTTATTATTATTGATGGTATTATTATTATTATTATTATTATTATTATTATTATTGTTGTTGTTGATATTATTATTATTATTATTATTATTGTTATTATTATTATTATTATTATTATTATTTATTTATTTATTTACGTCTAGTGGTGAATTGAGGAGAGTGTGACACTGAGGCGTTATGATGACTCACGGTGACGGTGCGAATGTGTGACCGGGGTTCGTAATCTTGTCAGTTAAGGAATCCCCCTAACACCTCTTCCTTAGCGATTTATTTTTTTGATATGGTTGGTCAGTATCAATTTGTTTGTTATTTATGCTGAGTATGATGTTATTTCCAGTGATTTGAATGGCACGGAAGAGGATAGTGAAGCGTGATAAGCAAAATGAATCGCTTAGGAAAAGGTGTTAGGGAGCATACTTAACCTACAAATCTGGCACAGTTCCCTCAGCGTCTTGACAGCTTTAAGATTATGGTATATATGTAGGATTGCAATATTTAGGTAGCGTGAAAGAGTGCAAGTAGAATGATAGACTGTAAGAGTGAAAGAGTGCGAGACGTGTAGAATTGCAAAAGAGGCAGAGTGAATGGGAGCATGATGTAAAAAGATGGAGGGTGGAGGCGTTAACACATTCAACAGAGCGATTTATTCTTTTTATTTTATTCTTAAGTCTGTACCACTCGTTGTGTGTGTGTGAGAGAGAGAGAAAGAGAGAGAGAGAGAGAGAGAGAGAGAGAGAGAGAGAGAGAGTTAAGGAAAGAAAAAGGTTTGTTGGTGAAAGTTATACACATGAGTAAAAACTTATGACAATGGGAATGAGTAAAAAAAATTGCAAAGTTGAAATAAGAAGAGAGGTGGAGGTTGCAGAATTGATCATATTGACCATTGCAGATTAAAATGATGCTAAAGGGGGCTATCTGTGGAGGCTGTGTTGCAAGGATTTGGCTGTAGGGTGAAGGTGGAGGGTTGCAATAGTGTTGATGGTGACAGGGTTGATTGCTCCATGTCACGTGATCCTGACCTTGTGACGTCATAGGAGGTGGAGATGGAGGAAGAGGAGGAGGAGGAGGAGGAGCAGGTTGAGTGTGGATGATGTAATAACGTACATTGTAACACGTGTAATGCAAGGTGATCACTTCTCGCTGTGTTACGTAAAGGAGTGTACTTCTGGCAACGTGGACTGGAGTTTGAGAGAGAGAGAGAGAGAGAGGCTAACAGCAGGAAATCATTAAAGTGTCAGTATGTTAATCTCTCCTTTCATACCACCACAATATTACGTTATAAATCCTGGAAGTCTCCGTAACGACTTTCCTCAAGCGATTTATTTTGCATTATTACACCTTAACACTCCCTTTACGCTATTTATCTCGTTTTAAGATCGATACAGTTTTCATAGATATTGTACGGTAAGATACTCCGATAAACGGTGCAGAGTAAATCGCTTAAAGAAAAACGTTGCGAAATCTGGAAATCGCGGTAATATGGTCACAGAATTAAATATATACAGTATGTCAGTAGATCGAAGGAATTCCAGAGCTTTCTCCAATCTCTCTCTCTCTCTCTCTCTCTCTCTCTCTCTCACCTATAAATTTTCCATATAACTTTTTTTGATACGTCGTATCTTTTTACGTTGTCCCTCTAAAACACTATTTTTTTTTATTTATTTTTTTAATTCTCGGCCTCCAGACAGCTTTACTCCGCTTAGGATTTCGAATTAAAGAGGTTGGATAGAGACTTTATTGATTTATTTCCTTATTTATAGCCTCAGTTAATTCCTACCTTCCTCAATCTACCTTTTAACTCACCTGAATAAAACTGAATAAAGCAAGGGTGTAATAAAGAGGGAGGGGGGAGTGAGTTGGGAGGAGGGCAGTCAAATGGTGGGTGACAGGGCGACATGGAGGCGTTTTGTCTACGGCTACCCTTTGCGGAATTAGGGCGTCGGGCTGTAGATAGATAGATAATAAACAGGTCCTGGGAGTGAAAGGGTTAATAGTGAATTGCTTTACCATGAGAAACCACAGACATCGTAAATAAAATGCTTTTCTTTATTTATTTATTTATTTCTGAGATTACATGGTTCACTTCAGAATTAAGACTGTCTCCTAAAATAACTACATTATTTCTCTATGGTCACATCGAAAGTCTTATGAAAATTGCAGTTTGGAGAAGAGACAATGCATATTAATTTGTTTCGCCTTACTATCCTCTTCTGTGTTGTATAAATCCAACCAATATCACCATACTCTGCATAAATAACGTACGAAAAGATATTACCCATCCCGATCTAGTAATAAATCGCTAAGGAATAAGTGTTAGGGAGCTTCCTTACCCCATGAGAATACAAGGGGGGGGGGAAGTCGATATCTTGACCTTTCATGATGACGTGAATTGACTATCACACACACACACACACACACACACACACACACACACACACACACACACACACACACACACACACACACACACACACACACACACACACACACACACACACAGCATCTAGGCATCCTATACTGAGCATAGCCTCCCATGGTCAAGTGAACAGTGAAAAATAAGCAGTTGAATGGACACAGATCAAAGTCGTAAGGATGATAGAGGGTGACACAAGGCTATAGGATGAAGTGAGGCATGTAAACTACTACTACTACTGCTATTACTACTACTACTACTACTAATACTACTACTGCAATTACTACTACTACTACTACTACTACTACTACTCGATTAGATGATTTTCTGTTCTAGCGACTCTCCATAGTCACTGTTGTTGGTAAAATTGGACAGAATTGATTTTTTCCTTTCTGTTCTATCCAAAATACGGTTCTGAATCAAAGTTTAAAATTTGTGGTATGGAAAGGGGGTTGTGTGTGTGTGTGTGTGTGTGTGTGTGTGCGTGCGGTTTTGTACTTGTCTCTCTCTCTCCCACCACTTCCGCCCACCTTACCCGCACGGTGTATCTCCTAGCTTGTTACCTGCACCACAAGGGGGGTCACTGCACTGCTAAAAGAGAGAGAGAGAGAGAGAGAGAGAGAAGGGGAAAGAAGAAAAATAACATAGAAAATAAACGTTTCCTATGTGAGAGAGAGAGAGAGAGAGACATTTCTTTTACTTGTTTATGAAAGAAATAGACTAAGTATTAGATTATGGTGCTAGTCACGAAGAAGTACTATGGAAAGGATGTAGGCCAGCAGTGAAAAAAAAAAAAAAGCCAATAATCCTTCATAGCTATCAAAGTAAAAAAAGAAAAAAAAAATAGGCCAAATTCAAACTTGTATAGATTTATTTTTTCGTCATGATTAATATTAGTCACAGAAAATATATGTAATTTTCGGAAAGTTCACTCAAATTAGGGGTCTCGATTTTTCTAGTTAATCCTAAATCCTTCAATATTTACTCTTAAAAAATCCAACTTAGTGAACAAATTACTTGACTGCGAAAATTGATGTTGCAGTTGAAGTTGCATAAGCTCATGGTCTGGGTACTCCTGCAATGATGATTTATTGATTGCAACATCGAACTCTTGTGGGGTATTATCGGTGGGTGGGCGTTGGTAAAAATATATTCGTGAGGAGCTATCGATATTGGCACTAATATTTCGTAAAAGTTTCCCCTCCTAATTTTTCGTGTGTTTAGCGACGTGACAGGTGAGAGAGAGAGAGAGAGAGAGAGCAGGCAGGCTTAACATACTGCAGTGTACTTGAGTTGCATTGTGTTTGTGTGTTTGCTTAAGAGAGTTTTAGGCCACATCTGGTGTTTGGCTTCGTGTGTTGTGTGTTACGGTGTGGTGCTCGCCTGGGAGATGTGCCGGGTGTGGTGTAGGTGTGGTGTGTTTATGTGGTGGTGGTGATGTGGAGTGATGCAGATCGGGTAGTGAGGCAGGTGGTGTGGTGTGGTGTGGTGGTATGATGCAGATGATGTGTAATGTAATGTGGTGTTGGGGTTGTGGTGGTGTAACAGTGAAGGTGTGGTGAATGGCAGGTGGTTTAGGCAGGTGGTGTGGTGCAAATGGTGTGGTAAAGGTAGTGTGGTGTGGTGTGATACAATTCAGTGGTGTTGAAAATGTGGTGTAGTGGTGTGGTGAAGGTGTGGTAATGTAATGTATGTGATATAATAATGTCGTGCAGTTGTGTGGTGTAGATGATGTGGTTTGATGCAGATGGTGTGATGATGTGGTGTAGAGTAACTGGTGTAGGTGTTGATGGTATGGTGGTGTAGATGGTGTGACTTAATACAGCTGGTGTGATGTAGAGTAATACAGGTCTATCAGTGCGGCATGTGGTAGATGGTGTAGATGGTGTGTTTTGATACAGATGGTGTGATGACGTGGTGTAGATTGATACAGGAAAGTTAGTGGGGTAGGTGTTGATGGTATGGTGGTGTAGTGAATTATTGTATGATGCACACACTGTAATTCACCCAACACACACACACACACACACACACACACACACACACACACACACACACACACACACACACACGCACAAAACAAGCCTCCTTTTCTTTTTATTTCGTCCACATTTTTTTTCTTTTAACCCCTTCTTAAATGCGACTTGAATTATCACCTTATCACTCTTATCTTTATGGCTGAGATAAAACGAGTGTTTCGTGCTAAATAGAAAGCTAATTGAAATGAGCTCAGAGGCAAAAGGCATTGAAATATTTAGGACAAGTCTTAGATGGTTAAAAATACAGATAAACATGAAAATAAAATGCAAAAATAGAGGTTTGGATATTTTTTTTTTTTTAATGGTGATTGTAGGTGATGGTGGTGGTGGTGGTGATAGTGGTGGTGGTGGTGATGGTGTTGGTGGTGGTGGTGATAGTGGTGGTGGTGGTGGTGGTGGTGATGGTGGTGATGATGATGATGATGATGGAGGTGGTGGTGGTGATGGTGGTGGTGGTGTGATATTGCCATGAAGATGTGGTAATGTGTGCTACGTAATTAGGATGCTGTTTTTTTTTTTTTTTGCGTAAAGTTACTTATACAAAAAGTGATCCTTTGTAGATTTAACTCTTTGTTACGCAGTCGTGGAAGCAGTGACGGTGTATCGAGTTTTACTATTGGCGTGTGAGAGAATTCGACAACGGGTGTGAAATCGACGCAGAAGTGAGCGCACCGAGACAGCTGGCATGTGAACTAGCTTTAATTTCCTGCTGGATGAGAGAGAGAGAGAGAGAGAGAGAGAAAGGTAAAGGACAGGTGTTAAAGCAGGTGTTAAGATGTAGTGTGGAAGGTGAAGGATAGCAGTGAATAGCAATGACTAATCAGGTGAATAACGGGATACGGTTGAAGAGAAATGAACGGCAACTCTCCGTGGATGAATGCACGAACTGAATTATTTGACTTTCACCCACACGAAACCTAGTCAGCAGAAAAAACCACGAAATTAATTCACGGGGAACTGTATTTTTGGATATTTTTGGAAGATTGGATACCGCTTTATTGTGCACTTTATTAATCCCCTAAAAAGATAATTATGTGTTTTTTTACTTTGGCTAATTCCAAATGGCTTAACTTTAAGAGGAACCTCTGGTGTTTGATGCGTTAGAAAGTATTTAGAGGAGAGAAGGGAGGAAGAGAATGGGAGGGGAAGGGAATGTAGGGAATTTGAGATAAGGAATGGGAGGAGAGGGGACAGGGAAGAGAAAGGAGGGAGGTGAGAGGAGAGGGGAGGGGAATATAGAGAATGTAAGATACGGAAGGGGAGGGAAGGGGATGAAAGGAGGGGAAGGGAGGAGGGGGGCACTTTAAAAACCAGAGATAACCAGCATAGTTTGTCATTTTCTGTGGAGTAAAATCACACACACTAACAGCCAGAACAAACATCAATCACATATACACAAACAGACACAAACAGCACTAGACAAAATCACCAACAGAGCTAACAATCACAACAACAATAACACCACGAACCTACAACCAAACGACGACCACACACAACCACAATCACCGCTACCACAACCATCCACAATACGTACTGCAACAATTTTCACCACCACCACCCATAACCACTACAACTACCACAACTCCACCACCACAACCAACCACAACCACCACCGCCACAACCACAACAACCACAAATCTCCATCTGTACTAGCCAGCAGGTGGAAGGCCATTGCGCTTGTCATCTCGGTCTGGTGTTGCAATTCGACTGCGCAAAATGACGATTCGGTGCAGACAAAGGAAAGTGCGCATATCTCACACCAGGGGGCGGGGAGGCGCGGAAAAGGGGCTGGGGAGCTTGATGATGATGATGATGATAATGATGCTGATGATGATGATAGAATGGGGGTGAGTGCTGGTTATGAGGGTGTAACATGTAACAGTTTATGATGATGATGATGAGAGAGAGAGAATTTTTCGTCTCTCTCTCTTTCTCTCTCTCTCTCTCTCTCTCTCTCTCTCTCTCTCTCTCTCAGGAACGGATAGGCTATATATATACCTCTTGCATAATTTATTCCATCGACCTGTCTCATTGCATCGTCTCAGTATTTTTGTTTTTTCGTGTCTTTTTGTCCCTACTCATCGACAACCCTTCCCACCACACTCACCTTTGCTCTCAGTTCATTTATTATCACCTGCCTTATCTCTCCACCTTCGTTATCTTTTATCTGTGTGTCTGTTCCATGCTACTGTTTCCTTATCGGATTATCTATATTATGTATGTACTTATTTAGTCTGTTTATAGCTTTCTATCTATAAATTATCACAATCAACCAATCTCTCTCTCTCTCTCTCTGTCGTATATTGTCACCCAGCATCTTTATATATCCATTCATTTGTTTATAAATTGACCCATCTATCTGTCTGTTTATCTATCTGTCTATCTATTTATCTATTTCCCTTTGGCTTCATGGTCTGTATAGTGGACTGGAGTATCACAAGCCAGTAATTATTTTGTGTGTGTGTGTGTGTGTGTGTGTGTGTGTGTGTGTGTGTGTGTGCTTCCCATCCGTCATTTGTTTTCCCGCTGACGTGTCGATGCGCCAGAGAGAGAGAGAGAGAGAGAGAATGATTTTTTTTTTTTTTGGGGGGGAGGGTAATAAGTGAATAAAAATGGTGAAGTATAATATCCAGTTCTTAAATATTGGAAAAATACGTGAATAATCGAGATGAAGAAACCTAGATTTTTATTTATTTACCGTAAGTGACTGAAAATGTATAATAACCAGCAACACCGGATGAAGGAAATGAATAACTTTTAAAAATTGAATGAGGTAGATGAAGAAATAAATGAACACCCATGAAAAAATAGTGAATAACATACCGGGTAGATATTCAATGACCCCACTCGTTACAGCAGTGAAAGAGTGAAGGAAACATTATTTCACTCCAGTCTTTCCAAGGATGTGATGAATTGACAGATGAAAAAAGGGCAGAAACTGAGTGAAAAAATGAATAAAAGCTGTGTATTTATATCCACACTGTCCCATACTCCCGATGACTAAAGGTGTGAGATGACGAGGTGGTTTGGTGAAGGTGAATAAGATGAATAGCAATGAAGGAGTGAGTAAAAGTTGAATTACGCGTCGGTCCTGCAGAAGTGAATGTGGTATCAGTCGTTCCAGGTGGATTTAGTGCATAATTAAAGGTGAATAATTAAGGATCTGATTCATCAAAGCATTCCTAATCATTCCAGGCATAAGTAAACATGAGAAAAGGCAGAACTTGAGGCTGAAGTGAGTCAATATAAAGTGTATAGTATCTCCACACTGTCTCTTAATCTCCGTGACTAAGAGGCGAGATGTGGCACGAGCATAATGGGTACTGGTGGCGGGTGGTGGCGAAGGGAGAGGACATGCTACCTGCCCTAATTGAGAAGATCCTGCAGCTCCTCCTCCACTACACCATCATTACCTGCCTGTGAGTACGTGGGGATGGGTGGGGAGGGAGGCTTCTGGGAGGATGGGGAGTTTGTGGGATGGAGGTAGTGTTTGTGAGGTAGAGGAAGTGTCTGTGGGAAGGGGAAGTTTGTAGGGGGAAGGAAGTGTCTGTGGAGAGGGGGAATTTGTCGGGGGGAGGGACGAGGGAGGGTCCGTGGGGAGGAAATGGAACATGAGGTCTGTGGGTAAGAGGGGGACGGTGGGGAGAAGGGGAGCGTTTAGGGGAGGAAAGAGTTTTTGTTACCTGGAGGGACAGTAGGGAGGAGGAGGTTGGGGGAGTGGTTGAGAAAGGGGGAGCTTTTGGAGGAGAGGGGTCTGTGTAGGAGTGTGGAGTCAGCAGGGAGGAGGGCGGGACTGGGGTGAAGAAGGGATGGGGAGGACTCTGTGGGTAGGATGGGAACATTGGGGAGAAAGGAGGGTCTGTGGTAAGTTGAGAGTACGGTATATATATGGGGAGGAGAGAGACAGTGGGGGAGAAGGGGGAGTTTGCAGGGAGAATGGCGAATTTGTGGTGAGGGGAGAGGGGACAGTAAAGAGTCTGCAAGGAAAAGAGAAGGTGTGTGAAGAGAAGAGGTCTTGAGTCGTAGTATTTCGCTGGTTTATGAGTCGGTTGTGGGGATGAGAGAGAGGGTCTGTGAGTATATCTAGGCGTGATAGTATATTCCTTTGCATGTGTATGAGTAATATTTGTGGGAATGATGTGGGGGTAGGTATGACTGTGGGGAGAATACATAAAAATACATGGGAAATACAGAGAAAAGATGAGACCTACTTACCCGAGAGAGAGAGAGAGAGAGATTGGGTTTCCCTCATCTTTTTCCCAAATTCCTACTCCCTCCCTCCCTCTCTTTCTCTCTCTCTCTCTCCAGTTATTGGGGCTGAGGTGACGGTGCTCTCGCCAGGCCGTCATGGAGGGTAAACAATGACGTCACCAGTGTTTGCTGTGACGTAGGTACATAACGTCACAGTCCACGATCGCTTTACCTTGGTTGTGTGTGTGTGTGTGTGTGTGTGTGTGTGTGTGTGTGTGTGTGTGTGTGTGTGTGAAGGGGGTACAGTAGTTTGTGTGTGTATGTGTGTGAAGGGGGTAGTTTGTGTGTGTGTGTGTGTGTGTGTGTGTGTGTGTGTGTGTGTGTGTGTGTGTGAAATCAAAGGTAACTGCAACCCAACCCAGTTCACTCCAATCCAGTACATTTGTAACCCAGTCAAATCTAGCCCAACCACACTCCAGCCTTCCCAGATAGATAGATAGATAGATAGGTAGGTAGGTAGGTAGGTAGGTAGATAGATTGATAGATATAGATACTTTTCTTGTTCACAAAATTACATGAGTTACAGCCCTATCCAATCACTCTTTCTCTCTCTCTCTCTCTCTCTCACACACACACACACACACACACACACACACACACACACACACACACACCTGCACGAGATTGAGGCTGTGTACGTAACTCCAAACAATGATTGCCTCAGCCTAGAGGGGGGGGGGATGCCCTTGAAGTTATTTATACACTGGCAATTCACTTTATTCATCCTCCTGCATCTTATTCATCTTCTACATTCATTCATTACTGTCTCTTCACCCTCTTCCATCTTCTTCATTCACCGTTCTCCATTTTATTCATCCTCTTCATTCATTCATTCATTCATTATTTTCTATCTCTTTACTACGACCTCATCATTCATTCTCCCATTCATTTATCCTCTTCATTCGTTCATTATTTACATTCTCTTCACTTCACTCCAACCTTTTCATTCGCTATCCTACATTTTATCCCACAGAAACAGTTGCTTTTCTGTGGTTGACGGGTCTGGTCGGCCATACAGACTGGGGTTAAGCAATAATAACTCGTAGGCTTACCCACCTTTTTCACACATACGTTGCCCATTCACTCACAATTACTCCATTCATCCACATCCACACCCATATCCATACCCACATCCACACACATCCACATCCACACCCATATCCACATCCACACCTCGTCATTCGGATTCAGAACTGACCTTTTCGGGGGATGGGAATTATTGATGGGAAGAGAAGGGAAGGGAGGCGTCTGTCTGGTGAATCAGTGCTCCTTAATAATTGAATCTTTTGTTTTGTAAAAGGAATGTGTGTTTACTCGACTGGTGTTGTGATGAAGTGTGACCTGTACCTCAAGGAGTTGATTATTGTGTGTGTGTGTGAGAGAGAGAGAGAGAGAGAGAGAGAGAGAGAGAGAGAGAGAGAGAGAGGGGAGGGGGAAGGGTTGGTTAAGTTAGGTAAGGTTAGGGTCGGTTATATTAGGTTAGGTTAGATCTGATTGGGATTGGGTGGGGCATGGTTAGGGTCGGTATCGGAAAGTAAGTTTATATAAGAAACTTGGTTCTGGGTCAGTTGGTGTTGGTGTGCGTCGATGAGAATGTCAGTTGAATTACACAAGCAAGTTGGGCAAAGTTAGGTTAAGTGGGTTGAATTTGAGTCACATAATTTTCCAGGATCTTCAAAATATAAGTCACATAGGAATAGAGTTACATCATCAGTGAAGTAAGGTGTGTTGGATGTCGTCTTGAAGTCAGCAGTATAGGGGAAAAGGGCAGGTGTTGTGGAAAGCCATGTGGAGGAGGAGGGGGTTGTGTGGTGGTGATGGAGGAGGTGTATGTTGGGGAGAAGACGTGTGTTGTGGATGGGAGTGGTGGTTGTGGGGTGTGGTGTTGGTTGTGTGGTGCGGGTCGGGTAATATAAGTTTGGAAGAAGATTTGTGGTGCTGATAGGTGTGTGGTGGTTATAAGGTGGTGTGCTTGGGAGTGGTGATTGTGTGGTGGTGAAATAGCGGTTGTGTGGTTAGAGTTGCTGGTTTTCTGGTATGTATGAGAGGGGGGATGTGAGTTTATGGGTGTGGTGCTTCGTGGTGTGGATGGGAGTAATGAGACCGCGGTGGAGGTGGAGGTAGTGTGGTGATGATGGGTGGTGGTTGTATGATGTGGGTATGGGTGAGGGGTGTGTGATGTGGATGTAGATGAGGGTTGTGTGGTGTGGAGTGGGTGTGGGTTTGGGTTGTGTGGTGGAGTGGGTTTGGGTTGTGTGGTGGAGTGGGTGTGGGTTTGGGTTGTGTGGTGTAGAGTGGGTGTGGGTTTGGGTTGTGTTGTGTGGTGTGGTATGGGTGTGGGTGTGGGTTTGGGTTGTTTGGTGTGGTGTGGGTTTGTGGTGTGGTGTGGGTGTGGGTTTGAGTGGTGCGGTGTGGGTCTGGGTTTGTGGTCGGGTGTGGGTGTAGATTTGGGGTGTGGGTGTGGATTTGTGGTGTGGGTCTGTGTGTACGATGTGGTGTGGGTTCTGTAGATACGAGTTGTTTGGTATGGTTGGGGGTGAGGGTTTCTGATCTGTGTAGGGGGGATTGTGGTTTTGCGATATAGGTGTGGTGTGGTTAAAGATGTGTGATGATGGGACTGGGCTTGGTGAATGGATGTGAATGTGGAATGTGATTATGTAGTGAGGGGTTTCGGTCATGCTGTCTGGGTAAGTGGGTGATATATGTGTGGTGTGGGGATGGGGGAGGGGGTAGGTGACGTGAGTGGTGTAAGGGTGTGGGGTCAGAATTCGTCTGTCAAACTACAATATGTGACACGAAAACGAGGTGAATTTTAACATATACTCACACCGTCAGACACAGTGAACTACAAACATCTCATGAAGTTATTTGAAAAGAGCTGAAAGGACAAAGTGTATTAGAAGTAGATCAAAACTTCCAGAAAACTTCGCTCGCAAAAATTAGTTCCTTCTCGGTATCTTTAGAGTTTAGGAGGAAGTGAAAGTTTGGGCTACGCGTTCTTGAGCCAGAGAGAGAAAAAAAGTCCCAATACGCACGGTTTATTGCACTTTTTCTTTTCTCTCCTTGGCTTTTCTTCGACGGAGCCAGGAAAATACTAAGGAATTCGTTGACTACATCTTGAGGTATGTCCAAGGTCGTTATCAGGTGCCGGAAGAGGAGGAATACCTGTTACGTGGAGGCGTTCTCTCTCTCTCTCTTTCTCTCTCTCTCTCTCTCTCTCTACCAAAGCAGTTTAAAGATATCCACAACTCTGCTGATTCACGGTATACTTCATTCGCTTTCCCTTGTACTTGTTTTAGATCATGGACGGTGAGTCAGCCCCCCACTAACGATGTCATGCCGATTTCCTTCGTTCAGTAGACGCCTGACACCTTCCTTGATGCGCACACCTCTTATAATTCATCTTTCACGTCATCCTGCCACTCACATCCTCTCATTATCTTTCCACCCTCATCCTCTCACGATCCTTCCACCCTCATCCTCTCCATATCCTTCCACCCTCATCCTCTCCTTGTCCCTCCACTCACATCCTCTTCTTGTCCTTCCACCCTCATCCTCACACTCCATTTATCCCTGATCTTTGCCACGTCTTTATCAGTCTGTCAACATCATTATCAATGTTAACATCTTTATCAATCCCTCAACATCTTTATCAATCCCTCAACATCTTTATCAATCCCTCAACATCTTTATCAATCCCTCAACATCTTTATCAATCCCTCAACATCTTTATCAATCCCTCAACATCTTTATCAGTCTCTCAACATCTTTATCAATATCTCAACATCTTTATCAATCCCTCAACATCTTTATCAATCCCTCAACATCTTTATCAGTCTCTCAACATCTTTATCAGTCTCTCAACATCTTTATCAATCTCTCAACATCTTTATCAGTCTCTCAACATCTTTATCAATATCTCAACATCTTTATCAATATCTCAACATCTTTATCAATCCCTCAACATCTTTATCAATCCCTCAACATCTTTATCAGTCTCTCAACATCTTTATCAGTCTCTCAACATCTTTATCAATATCTCAACATCTTTATCAATATCTCAACATCTTTATCAATCCCTCAACATCTTTATCAATCCCTCAACATCTTTATCAGTCTCTCAACATCTTTATCAGTCTCTCAACATCTTTATCAGTCTCTCAACATCTTTATCAATCTCTCAACATCTTCATCACTCCCTCAACATCTTTATCAATCCCTCAACGTCTTCATCACTCCCTCAACATCTTTATCAATCTGTCAACATCTTTATCAGTCTTCCAACACCTTTATCAATCTTCCAGCATCTTAATCAATGTCAACATCTTTATTAATCTCAACATCTTCATCAGTCCCTCAACATCTTTATCAATCCCTCAACATCTTTATCAATCCCTCAACATCTTTATCAGTCCCTCAACATCTTCATCAGTCCCTCAACATCTTTATCAATCCCTCAACATCTTTATCAGTCCATCAACATCTTTATCAGTCCCTCAACATCTTTACCAATCTCTCAACATCTTTTTAAATCTCACAACATCCATGCTTCCCAGTGGCCATACCTGATAAAAACACCTTAGCTCTCTCCTTTATCTTATGTGCAGGTAAATCAGTTATTCACCTAGGCTGTGTTTTGTTTACGGTTTATCGGGAGTGAGGTTTTAAAAGGTCATTTATCACTTGTTTTGCAGTTGTCGTTTATTTTCATCTTTGTGTTTGAATTTGGCGGGATTTTGCGAACACTACTGGATTTTTATAATTATGTAGTGAGAGGTAGACCGAAAAAGACCTGGGACGAGGGCATTGAGTGTGACCACAGGGTTAAGGGGCTAAATAGGGAAGCTGCCAGAGATCGAGCAGCATGGAGAGCCGCCATCAAGTGACCAAGGCCGACGCATACAAGCATATTGGAGCCTTCAAAAACGAAAACGAAAACGATGTCAAAAACAATAACAGCCTTCGTAATGTGTGTGTGTGTGTGTGTGTGTAACGATGACGTGGCCAAAGAATGCAGCGACTAACAGGAATATTTGTTTCTCAGCGTCACTCACACTACGGTAAGAGTCAGGGGAAAGTGTTACAATGAATACTTAAGTTGCTGTAAAAGTGAACGAAGTAGAACTGTTTTATATTAACCTGCCATTATTATTATTATTATTATTATTATTATTATTATTATTATTTATTATTATTATTATTATTATTATTATTATTTATTATTATTATTATTATTCACTCTCTCTCTCTCTCTCATTAACGTGACAGTATTAATGAATTCCTGTGCATTTTTAACAGCATGGTTTTCACGGCAACCCCTCTTACTGTAAACAGGTAAACAAACCGTAAACAAACAGGTAAACAAGTAAACAAACTAAATGAACAGGTAAACAAAGAATTGAACGCCGTAAATAAACAGGTAAACAAAAAACGAACGCCGTAAATAAACAGGTAAACAAAAAAACGAACGCCGTAAATAAACAGGTAAACAAAGAAACGAACGCCGTAAATAAATAGGTAAACAAGTAAACGTAAATAAACAGGTAAACAAGTATTACGTAAACAGGTAAACAAGTGAATACGTAAATAACCAGGTAAACATGAACAAACGCCGTAAATAAACAGGTAAACAAGTAAACAAACGCCTTGAATAAACAGGTAAACAAGTAAACGTAAATAAGCAGGGAAACAAGTAAACACGTAAATACAGATAAACGTAAACGTAAACAGGTAAACACCGTAAATAAACAGATAAACAAGTAAACGTAAATAAACAGGTGAACAAATAAACAAACACCGTAAATAGTTTCGTGTGTGTGTGACTCTGGGCATAGGCTTCACAGCCTGCTTCCAAGGCCCAGCAGTCCTACATTCCATACACCTCCACATGTCACCTCTTGGGCGCTAACACCTACAGTCCATATTGAATACGTGCTAGGTCTGTCTCATACAGGACTGATGTATTGGTATTAGCGGGGGTATTTTTACGACATGTCGGCGGGTCTTCTGGTAGATCAGTAAAGTCTACTTTTATTAAATTCAAATCCTTAAACTGTTCCCTGCCCCAGCGGGGATTTGAACCTGAGTCCGGTAGAACTGCAGGCCACCTCTCTACCGACTGAGCCATCGCCTCCCCCAAACAAGTAAATACGTAAATACACAGGTAAACAAGTAAAAAAAGGCCGTAAACAGGTAAACAATGCAGATCCCAGGTGTACTTCCGGTCCGAGCATCACCGGAAGGGCTGACAATAGGTGAGTCAGCGCTAATGATGGTCCGCGGTCAGGTGTGTCAGCCACTGGGAGTCCTCGCTGTCTTGAAGCTGCTGACTCGGTTGATGACAGCTGACTCGGTTGATCACTTGAGCTGACATGGTTGATGACATTGATGAGCTGACTCGGTTGACGACATTGATGAGCTGACTCGGTTGACGACATTGGTGAGCTGACTCGGTTGATGGCACTAATGAGCTGACTCGGTTGGTTGATGACGTGCTGACTCGGTTGATGATATTAATGAGCTGACTCGATTGAAGACATTGATGAGCTGACTTGGTTGATGGCACTGAGGAGCTGACTCGGTTGATGGCACTGAGGAGCTGACTCGATTGATGGCACTGAGGAGCTGACTCGATTGATGGCATTGGTGAGCTGACTTGGTTGATGGCATTGATGAGCTGAATTGGTTGATGACATTGATGAGCTGAATTGGTTGATGACATTGATGAGCTGACTCGGATGATGGCATTGATGAGCTGACCCGGTTGATGACATTGATGAGCTGACTCGGTTGCTGACACTGATGAGGAGAGGTCTGGAAAAATTTAATACCTCACTGACTTCAATAAATTTAGGTTTTTAATTATTTTTTAAATGAAGGTACTGTTTGGACTGATTTGAGTTGATGGTGGTGGAATTGATGATTTATTATTATTATTATTATTATTATTATTATTGTATGTGATAGTTGGAGTTCGCTAACCATCCACTCACCCGATGTAGTGCTGCTCTCGGGTGTCTGCCCTTTCCTCTCCTCCCTCCTTTCCCTCCTTCCTCTTCTGTCTTTCTTTACTTCATTCTTTGCTCGTCCTTCTGCCTACGGGTGACTTTACACTCCCTCTTTTGTCGTTCTGTCCTTCATTCTTTCCTCTTCCTTCAGCCTGTGGGTGACTCAACACTGAGTGACAAGCCGAATGGTTTCCTGTACACTAGGAAACCATTTACTGTGCTGGGTGGTAACCATATAACCAAATTATGGCGCCCGGGGGTTTAGTGGGTAATTACGGCGCACCAGTCAGACTGAGCCGGCGAAGGTTGATATCCAAGGGGTGGTTGAGGTTGTTGCTCACGTAATGCCACTCAGGGATGAGTGAGGCTGGTCACTTTCATCTTAAATGTCAGGACCAACTTGCCTAGTCCCGGATTCCTACGCTCCTCAAGGGGCAACGTAGGATTGGATGATGGATGGATTATTATTATTATTATTATTATTATTATTTGTCATAGCTAACATTGATGACGATGTTGACGTAGTAAATGAGAATAAATCTGCTGCCGTTGTTAATTGTTATATAATTATAGTAAATTAATGAGTTTTTTGTTGATGACCTTCTTTTTAGGTGGCAGGAAATAAGCAAAATAACACGTACAAGACCAACAATTACTGCGCTAGGACAGAACAGGTGAAATATCAGAATAAGAGAGAGAGAGAGAGAGAGAGAGAGAGAGAGAGAGAGAGAGAGCTGCGAAGTACTTTTTCTTAATATTGTAATAGGTAAATAAATCTAAGAAAGAAATTAAATACAATAAAATAGGTAATAGGGATTGAAGTATAAGTGTAGCAAAGGTGTAAGTGTACCATGTGTTGAAGTGTAGCCTTGTGTGTTTTAGAAAGGCTTCGTTATGAAAGAGAACTGATTTTCTCCGACTCATGTGCACCTCACCCCACCTCACTTCACCTCACCTCACCTCACATCTCATCACAGTTTACTTCACCTCACTTCATATCATCATAATGCCTTGCCTCACCTCCCCTTACCGCACCTCATCTTACCTTCATCTCACTTCCCCCTCATGTCACATTCACTTCACCTCACCTCATCATCTCTCTTAGGTACTTCATACACTGTTTGCTTTCCTTATTCACACCTTTTGCTTTCTTCCTCATCTTAGTTCATTCATTTTCTTCACCTACTTGACACACACACACACACACACACACACACACACACACACACACACACACACACACACACACACACACACACACACACACACACACACACACACACATTACTCAGTTGATTTTGACATTTTACACACTGACTGGAAGCGACTGGTCTTGAACGCAAAATATACCAGTAAGTCATTTGGAGAGAGAGAGAGAGAGAGAGAGAGAGAGAGAGAGAGAGAGAGATTTTGTAGGCTGCATGTTTCTCGATGACGTCATGTGAATCACTTGTCTCGAGCAGTACTGAATCACTCGGTCAGGCACTAGAAATGACGTGAATCATCACACAGGTTGAAAGATAAAGCATTTGTCTCACTGATAACAATGCTCAAAGCGATACCTCATATCTTTATCATTTGGGTGCAGGGATGATATATATTTTTTAATGTAAGTAGAAAACAGACATATGCGAGTATCTCACTTAGCAGCCTTTTAAAATAAGAGACAAGTTGAGAATTAAAAAGAATACATTTTTTTCGTGTAGTAGATGGTAAGGGAGGGGACCATGCGAAGGGGAGAGAAGTAGTGTTGTAAGAATAGACGAGCGAGATGTAACTTTCAGTTAACAACAGAAATTTTAATTGCACAGTGAAGTCAGTGGCTGTTTAAGGAAGCCTCGTGTTATCCCGAGTTGTTTGCTCTGTGACTGGCCAGACTCAGATCCTTTAAGAGCCTTAGTATAGCCCAGGACTCCAGGGTAACAGGTAACAGCATCTCTCACTCCTTCAGAAAACTGCGTGTTGAATAAGGCGAAAATTCCATGTAATACCAGTCAGAATCAGTTTCCGGAGATGACTGGTGTGCCCGATCTTCAGAGTTGTGAAAGAGCAGGAAGTATTACGCCAAAGATGTGAAGACTCAGAGCCAGTCACGGGTTGTCAGAATATAAAATGGAATCAGTGTTATGTAAAGGTGTGGGTGTGGACGGCCCGCTCAGTCATTTGTGCTGGATTATAACGCGGTAGGATGTGGGTATGAGTGGTCAGTGATGAAAAATGTTGGCCGAGTGCCTTTATCAGTTTTAAACAAGCGCTTAGTGGCCCAGGATGCTCGTGTGTGTGTGTGTGTGTGTGTTGCACTTGCCTCATTTTTTCTCACTTGTATATTCATTGCTTCTCTTCCTCTTTTTCCTCAATTGTTTTCCATTTTTTCTTCTCATATTTTTCACTTTCCATGTCACCCAGATATTTTCACGTCATCTTTTTTTTCTTTTTACATTTCTATTATGTTGTATTTTCTCGCATTCCTGTTGCTTCCTAAATTTTTTCTTTTCATCGCCATACGTGTCATTTTTTTCAGCCTTACATTTTTCGAAATTACCGTGTCTTTTATATAATTTTTGTACAACATATTTTCCTCTCTTGCTTTTTCGAATTTTTTACTTATTATTTTTAGTGATCTACCGTATTTCCTTCCCCACATGGCCCCTTTATTTATCGTTCTTGTGTGCTTTATTTTATTCACCATGTCCTTTGTCCTCAGACGGTGCAGTGAGCGAGAGGAGGCGAGACGGTCGTGGGGACCTGCTGACAAGGAAGAGGGCAACAGGGAATTCTGGGCCTCCATACAGGAACCCTATGACTTCATTATGGGCACCAACCTTATTCCAGACTCATGCCAGGTGTGTGAGGAGGAGTGGAATGACTGGGGAAGAGCGAAGGAATGACTGAGGAGGAGTGGAATGACTGAGGAAGAGCGAAGGAATGACTGGGGAAGGGCGAAGGAATGACTGAGGAGGAGTGGAATGACTGGGGAAGGGCGAAGGAATGACTGAGGAGGAGTGGAATGATTGGGGAAGGGCGAAGGAATGACTGGGGAAGGGCGAAGGAATGACTGAGGAGGAGTGGAGGAGGTGGTGAGAGGTGTGGTGTTGAACAAAAGTGATTTGATTGAGTGAGGGCATGGATGGATGGGTGGGTGAGGGTATGGATGGATGTTGAAGATGGGTGATTTGACAGTGAATGAGTGAGTGAATGAGGGTATAGATGGGTGATTTGACTGAGTGGATGGGTGCGTGGGTGAGGGTATGGGTGGATTTGATGAGGGATTGATTAGATTGGTTTTGGAGAAGAAAGATTGGATTGGATCTTGGCTAAAAGTATGCCAGTGTATGTGTGAAGAAGATGGCTGTGTGGCTGAGCTAAAAGTTGATGAAAGGTCTGACTGATGAGCACAAAGGGTGGACTGACACAAAAGCGAATGAATTACCAAAAGAAAGATGAAAGTGTAGATAATAAATTACTCATTATTGTTTATTATTATTATTATTATTATTTATTTACTTATTATTATTATTTTGGATCGGTGAAGTGATGGAGGAGTATTTTTGAATGGATAGTGAGAGAATTTGAATGGATAGGTATCATGAAGCATTAATGAAGTTTATGTATGCGTGGCCAGGTGGACAGGTAGGCTTGATGACCGCAAGAATGTAGTTAGGTGGCCTTTGGTTCTTTCATCCGTAAAAAAAAAAAAATCTTGAATCCGGGGCAAATTAGTTTATTTTATTTGTATTTATTTATTTTTGCTATCATGATTTTATTGAATTTAGGAAAGACCTTCTGCATTGAAGGGGTTTATTATGACTGCATCAAACCCCACTGTTTCGAAGACTCTGTCCGAAGCTGAATAAAATTGTCCGGAGAGAGAGAGAGAGAGAGAGAGAGAGAAAGAATCCTGAGCTTAGAGGGTTAAGGTAGATGTATAAATGGAAGGATGAATGGATGGTGAAATTTAAGACTTAAAATTATGAAAGAGAAAAAAAAGTTTAATATTAAGTAGATGAAAAGGACGTATTAACACAATGGAGAAGTGGAGTTCAGTGGACGCATGGTAAGTGGCAAATTTAGAAAGGCAAGGGTTTCAATTTTCATCTTCGTTATAAGTAGTTACAATATCTCTCGTATGCGTACAAATAATTACTAGAAATGAAACTAATAGTATGAATGATTTGTAAGTGTATTTCCCTCATTTTCAACTCCATCAATGAAATAGGTGAACTTCTCTGTGTATTTGCATGGTGGGTGTATGAAGAACTCAGTGAGCCATATATGTGTTGTAGAGCGTAAATCAAGCAATTGAATGAACACAGAGCAGAGTTTCACATCCTGGAAGCAAGTGAATTGTAATGACTCATGCTGATGGGATGTGGAAGACACGTATGCATGCATGCAGGTGGATGGTCACACACACACACACACACACACACACACACACACGTGATCATGCACACATACATGTGATCGTGCACACACACACACACACACACACACACACACACACCGCTCGCTGGTGCAGTGGTAACGTTCTCGCTTGCCATCTGCTAGACGGGAGTTCGCGCCTCGCTCAGGTTGCGAAAAAGTTTCACTGACGAAGTGGGTGGTTACTGTCCCCCTTGAGCAAGGGGACGGGTGTGTGCGTGTGTGAAGGTCACAGCCTTGCCCTTAGATCGGACTATATGAGCTCTCAGCTCCCTTCCGGGAGGGTAAAAGCTGACGATCACGACCATCAGGTGATCCTGACCGACCCGGTGAATTACACACACACACACACACACCTTTTTAAGTACCATTGTTAAATATGGTCCTTAGCAGTGCATTTAATATTAATAGGAATTTCCAGCTTCTTTACATGTTGCTGTTCGTCATTACTGCAGACATTAACACACACACACACACACACACACACACACACACGGAAAATGGGGGGTAGGGTGTAGATTAGCATCTTTTAAGAAAAATATACGTCACAGATTGTCGTTGTAGGTGTATGGTAATATTGTAGAACTGGAGAATAATATTTGAGGGCAATAAGATCACTCATCACTCTCAGTAAGAATTACAAGCATCTGTCATACATCACAATTTACAGCTGTTAAAGTTTTAAGTGTTGAGTTCTGGCATTTTTTTGCAGATGAGTTTAAAGAAAACATTTAGGAGAATACATACATAATGCACCCTGTACTGTACATCTTATAATTGCATAAACTTTAGCCCCTTCAGACAAATGATGATTTTCTTTAGTGTGAGGGAGATTTCATGCAGTGAAGGGATTTGAGAAAGATACACTGTATATATTTCCTGCATGATGTATGAAAAGCTGCTGTAAATGAGTGTAAATTATATGGAGGTAGTATGAATAAAACAACAAATGTATCCTTAGATTGAAAGGGATAAGACACATGGGTCATGATTGAAATTAGGCATCAAATGAGGCTTTGTAATTAACATAGGAAAAACTCTGTACAGTACATTCACAAATATTTGCCTTGTGAAATCAGCGATCAAGAACTGTGCTATTTGGGAGGCCATACATAACTTGAGTATAGATAGTTTTTGTAGAAATTTTACCTATATTTTCTGTCATTGTAGCTGCACTGCATGGAATTTATTTTTCACTTAATTACAGGTTGGTGAGATGAATGAGGCACCTTCTTCAGGGGAATTTGAGCTGAGCTGGGACAGTGGCGACGTTTCCCCACCATATGTGTGGAGCTTCTCGGAATTCTTAGACCAGTACAATGAGCTTTATGAATGGCTTATCCAGGTCCAGCTCAAGCTCTACTCCCATTCCAACCCACCTGACAAGGCTGCAAGAATGGTGAGTTAGGTGGTGGTAATGGTGATATGATGTTAATGGCAGTAATGTTGGTGTGTAGGGTACATGTTGCGGTATTGGTGGAAGTGTGTTATTAATGTTATGTGTGTTGGACTGATAGTGGGGAGAATGTAGTACAGTACACACTCAAATGCAGAAACCCAGGTAACAATATATATTTCATGTGATGGGGAATGTTAATAGCACCTCATACAGTTAGTTATACAGTATTTGAAGACTTTTATACATAGCAGCAGAAATTAAATTATTAATACAAGATAATGTATTACATATACAATTGTTCCTCATTTTTCTTCGGCATTAGGGAAAAAGCACATCCATGAATAATGAAGCTCCATGTAAAACAGTTCCCACAGCCACACATTAACTATGTGCTGCTGGCAAAACTAGCTCCCCCCTCCCTCCGGCTTTAGTAATGACGAGCTGCGAAATAATTCCGTGACTTGATTACACAGGGATTAGGTTTGTATATAAAAAATTTCTTAACTCTTTGAAAGGTATTCATTTTAACTCATAACATGAAAATAGACAAGTAGTGTATCATCGCCATGATTTTTTTTTATTATTATCAGCTTATCCTCATAAAAAGAAAAAAAAAAAAAATCTTCCTTCTCCTTAAGGAATCCCTATATTGAGATTGGAAGCTGAACCAAGTGCCAATACTAGCTTATTTTTTCCAAGTGGTGGAAACAGTTGAGAAATAGGAAATCCTAAAGTGTGTGTTAAGATTTGTAGCAGTGCTTGTCTCAGCTTGGACTTAGACTTGTGGCCAGCTTTGTGTAAGAGTGATGATTATATGGCTAGGTACCAAGCTTGTAGCCATATATCTCCTCTGGCAGTACAGCTTTTCCCATTTTCCAGTCAGATATCCAAAATAACAGGAAAGGATAACAGAAGAATACCTGTCAATAGAGTGCCCTGTGAAAAGGGCCACACATCCATTCATTACCCTTAATCATTCATATATCTACAGAATTCTTGGATGAACCACACAGACAAGATCTGTAAGATGGTAAGAACTTTGTAAGAACAGATGTGTTAAATTTGTCATGTATCAGAATGAGTACTTAATTTATTTATGTATAAATCATCATTTGTCTTATTTCCACAACCTTTATACTTGCCATATTCGGCCTTTTTTTTTTTTCCATATATTATTTAATACATCATGTCAGAAATATTTTAATGTGCAGAAATTAACTGAACACTGCTCTACCTCCTAACATTTTGGTAAATGGATAAACTGTACTTAAATTTGTGTATAAATCTCTTAATGCAAAAATCTTCTATCTATCTATCTATCTATTGCCAGACACCATAATCCCCTAAGGGGTGGCCATTTGACTTTGAGTTATCTGTTTTACGGGGAGGGGCACTAACCCTCCACCAACCCACTTGTTGACACATAGGGAGCACATATGGTTTGGTTCTATGGTTACCACCCAGCATTGTAAATGGTTTCTTGGCTTAGAGGAAACTGTTTGGCTTGTCACTCAAGGTAAAGCCACCTGTAAAAGAAAGAAAAGCATTAAGAAGTGATAGGAAAGATGGGAGACATAGGAAGAGAGGGGGGCAGGCACAGAAAAAGAATGATAAAGGCTTGTGATTATTTTTAATAGTGCCAGGGATCTTATATTGATGTATTAAGGCCATTTACCCCCCAAAAAATTCCAAAATCAGTTCACATGCTCACAGACGCTCTGCTTTCTCAGTAACCTTGAAGATTTCAGAGGTTGAGTGGCACCAACCTGACTCGACTCACCAACTTTCTGGCTTTGGTGATTACTTTTATTAGTGTCAGGGATCTTATATTGATGTATTAAGCCCATTTAGCCAGGAAAAAAAAAAAATCCATAGTCGGTGGGCATAGAGGGGTAATACCTTTTTTTTGCCAAGAGTGGTACGGGTTAACTTATGGGAGACTTTCTATTCACCATGAAAGGTTTCCTGAGGTGAATAAAGTCATCTGGTGACGATGCAATTTATTATTTCTTTTTAGTAGCTGAAAGTTACTTTGGTCATGCACATCTTCAGCCATGTGTTTGTCATTGCAGTGCTACTGTAATCTGATAAATGTCTATATGATCTTTGAGGAGTAATCTGTACAGTAATAACATTTTTGTGTTGCACAGTTCCCCTTTTGGCAGTGGTTTCAGGTGACTAAGTGATGACTGTGGCCATGACAGTGATTGTATGTGCATCTTAATGTTTGCAGTTGTGAATGATCATGAAATCTGACTCTGAATACTGTATAATGTAAAATTTACAGGCTCAGCAGGAAGAGTTGCGTCGCCGTACTTTCCGCCGCAAGTTATTTGTGGAACAGGGAGAGCGAGTGGCTCAGCGTTACCCTGGCTCAGCAGAGGAGATCAGCTGGCGAGTCAACTACCTCAACAACAAATGGGACCAGCTGGAGAGCCACTTTACACCAGCCAAGGGACGCAACAAGGAAGTCGAAGTGGAATTGGGTATGTGGTTGCAGTTGATGCTTAATGCTGGTAGAATTAACAGCATTTCCATATCACTAACTGGCAAAAATCCTCCAGTCCGACCACCAATCATCCGAATATCCCAATACTCCAAATTTTTCAAGGCAAAAGTTTTCAAAATTTTCTGGGCCTTTTAAAAATTTTCTGGGCTTTATCAAAGGATTTATCTGGCTTGGACTTGCTCTTGGACCTGGATGTACTTGCCTGCAACTATTCGGCTCCACTTCTGAGCATTTCCAGTGTCTAAAACAATAGCCCATATCATTTTAGGTGTTTATTTAATGGTCATGTACAGTTTTCTAATGTTTTCTAAAGTCCATTCCAATAGTCCGAAAAAACGGTAGTCCAAAAGACTCGATCCCCTGCTACTTGGATTAGAGAACTTTTAATGTGGTAACTTGTGTTAAAAGTACTGACACTGTAAGCAGAAATACATCCACAGAAGTGATGGTAGGTAGCCATTTCCAGCATAGATTCAGTATTGTTTTGTGGACAGTTTTTGAGGGACATTAGTTGGAAAGGAGTACTGATGAGATGAGTTCTTACTGCCATGCATGTTCTGAGGGCATCGTAGGGTGGATGGGTATGTATTAGGAACAATAAAAAACTACCTAATGGTAAGGTAGAGTTGAGAGGTTATGAGGAATTGAGTGGCATAACACCTCACTTATTGGTTCTTGGAAAACTGATTGCACTTGTGTCTGGCTTTTAATCTAATGGAAGAGGTGCTTTATATAACCCATAGAGTACACAGTTACCCACTTGCCAACTCTTCGCAGTAAAAATAAATAAATAAAGTTTTGTATTATTACAATGATTGAGATACATAAAGGCCATACAACTGTGAAAAATAAGAAATATAAATTTATCATCCATGGATGGATTATAAATTTTTTCAGTTCAGTTTGAGTATAACAGCATGAGTAAAGCAGTAAAGCTGTGGTCACACAGGGATATTTTTGAATAGTAGCAAATAGTAGCAATCCAGAGAGCAGTAGCAAGAGCAATAAAATCCTTCCAAAGATGATCATGTGAGTCATTCTATCCCAGCAAGGAGGGAGAGAAAAAAAATTGTATATCACCATGCGAGTGTTTGCCATCTTTTTCGGCAGTGAGTTTTACTGACGTTTGAATACATAAATAATCATCATCATCATAATCATCATCATCCGGACCTCCTTTCCCATCCTAGGCCAGGGTGAGGAGTAGCAATGTCCAGACAGCCCAAATTTGCCCAAACCAATGGGCCACGTTTCCATTCACTCATCATTCAAGCCCCCAAAATCCTGGCTGTATCGGATATGCCAAAAACTTTCATCATGTTCTGTAGCTTCACATAACATATCCGATAGAGTCAGTCCGGACACTGCCACAATAAAAGGGGTGCCAAATCCCTGATCATGCACTTCTCCTCATAAAATTCATCCAACCACCTCGGTCCCTTGTCAGTTCCCTAGCCTCACCAATTTCCAAACATCTCACACTCACTCACCATATCTCTCCACCTTATCCTTTGCCTGTCTCACCTCCTCCCTCCTTCACGTTTGCTTAGATATAGCTTTTTCACCACTCTATGTCCACAGACTTCCTCACTCCACATCTTTCACGAATCACATTACTGTATTTCATATCCTGTCCACCCTCTGTAATCCACATACATTCCTCAGCAGTCCTATCTCCACTGCTCTTACTCTTGACTTTTCATTTTCATGCCACACCATAGTCTCATTTACATATGTTAAAGTTGGCACTAACACTCCTTCATGTAAGCCTCATGCAGCTGCAATGCTCAAGCCTCTGTTTCTTATCAAGGTCTTCATTGAACCAGCTACTTTTCTTCCTTGTGTCACTCTACTGTCCACTTCTTTTGCACATTTTCCTCTCTATTCTTTCACTGTACCCAGGTATTTTTTCTCACCGTTTCCAGTCTCTCTCCATTTACTGTAACATCACACTGGGAGTCCCCTTCTTTCCCAATAACCATCACTTTACTCATTTCTACTTTTACTCTCAAGGCACGACGCTCACAGACATCAGCAAAACTCTGCACTAGCCTACCAAGTTCTTTTCCGGTATTTGTAAGTAGTACTGCATCATCAGCATACAACAAATTTGAGATATTCCATCCATGACCATTCATTACCAACACCATCCCCCTCTCCATTACTTGTGTTTTTACTTCTCTCATCACCCCATCCATATAAATATTGAACAACCATGGGGACATCATACATAATAATAATAATAATAATAATAGTATGTGGTAGGTGGAGCCGCTCACCATCCACTCACTCAGTGTACTGTAGTGCTGCTCTCTGGTGTCTGCCTTTTCCTCTCCTCCCTCCTTTCCTTCCTTCCTCTTCTGTCTTTCTCTGCTTCATTCTTACATTGTCCTTCTGCCTACAGATGATTTTACACTCTTTTGTCTTTCTGTCCTTCAGTCTTTCCTGTTCCTTCTGCCTGTGGCTGACTCTGCACTGAGTGACAAGCTGAATTATTTCCTGTACACCAGGAAACCATTTACTGTGCTGGGTTGTAACCATATAACCAAATTATGGCAGCTGGTGGTTTAGTGGGTAATTGCGACGCTCTAGTTGGATTGAGCCGGTGAAGGTTTATATCCAAGGGGTGGTTGGGGTTATTGCCCACTTAATGCCACTCAGGGATGAGTGAGACTGGTCACTCACATCTTAAATGTCAGGACCAACTTGCCTAGCCCTGGGCTCCTATGGTCCTCATGGGGAAACATAGGATTGGATGATGAATGGATGGATATACTGTATACAGTAATACCACGATATATGATACCCCTAGATGCGATACCCCGGCTTAACGATGGTGGTAGAAATACCACCATACCCCGCCTAATGATGGCCAAAACCCGGTTTAACAATTTTTTTTTTTTTCTTTTTTTCTTTTAAATATTAAAACTGTGTGTTTAGGTTGATTTATAAACTGTTTTTAGACTTTGATTAATGTGTTTTGGCCATACGTGGGGTGATCATCGTCATTTTGGAGTACAGTTTACTAAGCTTGATTTTTTCCAGACTAATGTTTGATGATTTTCAGATTTTTGTTGTTGTTTATTGTGAGTTATTTACAGGTGTTAGGCTTAGGTTAGCGTCCTTGACAGCTGTTGGGCCATTAAGATTGGCTTTAACTTGTTTTGGGGCTCATTTGGATGGGTTTTGGGCTTGGTTTGGGAGGAAACCCAAGGCTGGTAAATGCACCACATTACCTTACATGTTAAAAGTGCCCCAGTATGTGATACCCCGCCTGATGATGGGGTTTTGTGTAACCAATTACATCGTTAAATTGAGGTATGGCTGTATATATATATATATATATATATATATATATATATATATATATACACTATACAGTATTGTGTGTGTATCTATCTATCTATCTATCTCTATATACACACACACACACACAAACACACAATAATTTCCCCCATCTAGTGCTGCTTTCCTGAGAACCACCATTACAGCTGCTTGCAGTCAACATAATGTTGACTTTCAAATTTTAAAATCTTGCATACAGATAAATTTCCATGGGATGATTTCCTGTTAATTGCATAAATGTAATTCTACACTAGAAGCAAACTGATAGTGTTCAGTATTTTCTGATAGTCATTATTTCATTACTTAAGGCAGTATTGCAAGGTGAAATACAATTTAATTGTTTTTAGCCATGTATGAATGCTGTTTTTTATACATTCCAGTGGTAAACAGACAAAAAACTGGTAGCAAGTTTGTTTATCTTGTTTGTGGGTATTGCTGACAGTGTGCAAGTGCTTTGCAATATTGTTGATGAAGACAATTAACACTTGTTTATTTAAATGAAACTTCTGTTCAGATATTTCTGGGTAAGTTGATAATGTGATACATGTAAAGAGTAATGCTAGAAAAATATGTGAAGATGTATGTGCAGGTGGTTAGGCCTGTGAGATACAGCTGGGATTCTGGGGGCTTGAATGGTGAGTGAGTGACTCTCTGGTCCATTTCAGTGTACATACTAGTGATAATTTTTCTTTTACCATGTTTTCATTTTCCTTGTTTTGTAGACCGTAAGGTAAATGTATAGTTTAGTTTAAGCAGCAGAAAGACCTTGTCAGTTCACTTACTGTTACAGTTTGTTTTCCATGTTTTTTCTGATTATTTTTATGTTGGTAAGTGATTGCTTCATGATGATTTTGATTCCATGTTTTATCCGTGTTTTGTTTTCCCGATGTATCTTGTTCTTTGAGCATTATGGTGGACAGTTACTAAAAGGTTTGCAACTGTACCGAAATTCATTTGGTTTTACATTTTGTCGTGTTTGGCTAAGTTACTGTTTGTTAGGATAGCTTAGGTTGGGGTAGGCTAGGTTAAATAAAGTTTGGTTATATTGGTTGGGTTAGGGTAGATTAAGTCAGGATATGTTAGGTTTGTTTGGGTTGTCTTGGTTTGGGTAGGATATAGTGTTTTGTTAGGTTAAGTTAGTCTCGGTTACTTTGAAAGGTTATGAATATGTAAGATTAGGGTAGTACAGCTGTAGTAAATTTCAGTTGATTTGAGTAGTTTTTAGAAAGTGTGCCATTACACTTGAGAAACAAACAATAGTGAATCAGAGTGAACATTGGTATGGGCAAAGGGAAAAGAAAATCAGCAGTAAGCAATCATTTACCACTGCAAAAATTATTAGTAATATTTAGAAAGCAGCCAGGGCATTGAACGAGTGAATCGGCAAGGTATTTATGCTGTAAACTAACCATATACAGTAGAACCTCTCTCATTCGGACTATATGGGGGGAAGGGTTGTCCGAATTAGCAGATTGTCCGGACCATCAGGGTAATCTCCAGTTCATACCAAGCTCTATCTACATATGGTATGTTTGTTAATTATTAACATATGTGGCATATGTCAACCCTACGTAACTGCAAAAGATGAAAGGATACCGGTACTAAAATAACAAAACTAATCATGTAAGATAGTTTTGTATTGCATAATTTACAGGTAAGGCCATGACAAGAAACTAGCCTACATTTTAAATTGTAGTAAGTGACTAAGGCCCGTGTAGGCAAAAAAATAATTAATTAACTGTAATATTTGGAATAAAAATAAAACTTATGTAGGCAAAAAATACATTGTCATCTTTGGTATATTGATAACACCCATATGGGCAAAAAGCTAATGTTTGATATACAAGTAAAGCACATTTAAGTACAAAAAATAACCTACAGTAATCACTAAACACTGCAGAATAATCTGACCCATTTTTGTGTAAGCAAACTCCTCCTTTTAACACCTTTATTCATTACAGAAGCTACACTTGCATTAAGGGGCATGATAAGGAGGATTAACTTTTGAAATACAGCATAAAAATATAAATGGTTGGTGAACTAGTCGATGGAACGAATGCTAGCATGTGTTTAAACAGGCGCCCATGTAGCGACCTAGCGTGATCCGAGACTAAACGAATGACGATCGCTTTCCGCGCCGATACTGCAAATGACTTTAGAATTACTTTCAACGTATTTTGGGGGCTTATTATTTTTAAATTTTGTCCGGATTAACAGAAATCCGGATTAAAGGGGTCCGGACCAAAGAGGTTCTACTGTACGGTATATACCGACCCTACCTCACCCCATCCTTAGGTGGGGGGAGAGGATGTTCAGGATGATGATACTGTATTAAGTCACTAGGGCAAGGATACTTTTTGTCATTGAATATTCAGGTGCCAATCAGAACATTTATTTATTAATTTGTTTAGGTTAATTGAAAAAAGCTTTGATCCTTTGGAGCAGAGATGTTTCCTTCAGTGAAAAATAATGATGTGTTAGTAACCAGGAATGAATTGTGATTGTCCCAGCCATCCGTTAGGGGTAAGACGAAGCATCTGTTGTTGATGATGTATTGAAATCCCATTATTTTGTCAGTTTCCAAGAATCATTTATACAACTTCAGACCATTCTTGTTAGGCACCAGTTGAGGCAGTCTGCTTTGACTGTCTAAATAATTGATTTATGTTCTAGTTAATTGGCAGTATTGATGATAATATTAGTCGTAGACTGGCGTAAAGTTTCACCATTAAATAGTGCTAAAAAAAATTCATTTATATATACATCATCTTTTCCTTCTTCCAGTTGATTAGTGGTTATAAATCTGATCATTGTTGTTACTGATTATGTAACTCAGAAGTAAGAAATTAATTTTCCATCTTGCATTGTTTAAATTTTTGTAACTGTTAGTCATTTTTGATAGTATATTTTTCATTAAGGCATTTTGGCATACTGATGTAAATGAGTACTGTACTGTACATAAGTTTTAAACCCCAAAAGGTGACTGGGAGCTTTAGAATTATGCAGTGCCACCAAGATATTGGATAATGACCTTCTGTAACATGTTCTGACCTATGATACCTTAATTTTGTTTTCCTGGACCTCATAAGGGATAACATGGGACCTTGTAAATACAAAAATATTTAAATGTTAGTTTAGCTGGTTTCCTGACTTTTTAATCTCATTCCTCGTAACTATTTTCTGCAGACCTTGCTCATGAAGAAGGCCTGCTGAAGCGTTGGCTTAGTGATATGGAGGACCAAATTCAGCCGCTAACCTGCCGTCTCCCCCGTGGCTGCTCTCTGGTTACTCTCCAGGACCGCTACAAAGATAATCAGGTTAGTACTGTACATCACTTGCAAAGTTACGTCTGTACATTTACAATAATATTCCAGAGAACAGTGTTAAAATCCTCACTGCTGGAGGTAAATGGTTTTTCATGCAGGAGGTTGTTAATTATCCAGTTAAGTGCGGAGACTGAAATATAGTTCCAGCTTTAGCAGACAGTGCTGGAGTACTTGCGAACCACAGTGACAGTAGGAACACATAAAGTTCTGAGAAAAATCATGTCTTTCGCTATATATATCATCAGCTGTTTACCAAATGTTGTAAAAATGACAATTTTCCTGCACCTGACAAGGTATCCTGTGACAGTTTTCACAGAATATATGGATGTAATAGGTATGGGAATACAAAGGCAGCATTATTCCTTGAGTCAGGATGAAGTTATTCTTAGCTGTGGTGTTTGCATATCTTAAACTTTATATTTTTCATGAGATGGAAGCCTTACTTCTGGTAGTTTGTTGGAAAAAGTAACTCTCAGAAACTTGCACTTTTGACATATCAGTCCAGGTGCTGTCATAGCATCGTTGATACGAACTATACTGTAGTTTATAAAAGGACTTTGTATGGTTTATAATTCCCCTAATGCTGACATATTTACTGTTGCTGTCATTATGCCAACACTTGGACTTAAAATGATCCTGACGTACCATGTGCCATCCGTTTGCAGAAATTGTTTGTAATATCTTTGGTCAGGTTATCAAGGACCTGCCACCACCATTTCCATGTAGTTAAGGTGAACAGAGCGTAGCATGACAAAACAACATACTTCTGATAAGCATTAACGTGAAAAGGTAATGTGAAAGAAAATCGTACCTGGTGACAATATTATATGGCTTGAAATTGCATATATGTCAGATCCTCACCGCGGTGTGGTGCGGTGAGGATCTGTCCGTTCTCCCTTTTGGGGCTAAGATGCGAATGAATGTGTTTGAATGGATGAGTAAATGGAGAGTGAGTCGTCCTGTCTCGGCTACCTCCCTTTCCTTGGGGGAAGCAGCCTAGGTATATAGATAGATAGATAGATAGTTTCATTTCTTGCATTAACTGCTGGTATTTCGCTAACTCATGTGCTACTCTACATGCACATTTCTTACTACACAGCATACCCCACTGCATCATACGGGTTGATGCCAGCAAAGACGTATCCAGAAAACTTTGCCCCTGCCAACTAGTGGACATGAGGAGAGGCATGGTGTAGGCTCTGCCAGCATAGATTTAGGGACTGAGATGGGATAGGGTTTGGATCATTGCCAGAGGGTACTGGGCATTGAGGTTCCCTGACAGCCGCTTCCGCCCAGTAGAGAGGGGCTCGAACCTGGAAGTAGCACCTCAGGAAGCTGCCCTATTGGTGGGTGTATAATGGCAGGGCAGTTAAAGTGCCAAGGCACACTTGGGGGGTGGGGGGTCCCTGTAGCTGTCCTGGCAGGTTGCCCTGAGACCACTGCCACAGCTGGTAGGCTATGGATTCCAGTCCCACTTCTTTGGGACTGTGTGGGATGGGCTGAGCCTGTGATCTGTTTCCTTTATTTTACCTGATCGCTTTATTTATTTATTTTAAAAATCTGTATGAATCGCATATATACCAAGCATTTGTACATACAGTATATTGTGTACATATTATTTTCCCAGCCACTGTGATGGTCTTAGCAGTAAGATAACAAGATACAGGATGTAATTGCCATCTTCACACTCTGTATATAGACAGCCTCCTTATTATGTAGGCTACTCCGGCATTATCTGCACCTTCAGTAATGATGTCATGTACACCCTCTATACTGTGTGCTAGCCAAGAGCATATAAGTAAGAACATGTATACCGGTATCAAGTCAGGTTATACATGGGATCTCTTTGATCACTACTTCCTCACTATTCAGTCACCTTGTGTCAGCTTTTTTGTTATTTTTTTATTTATTTATTTTTTATTTACAATGTTAAGTACAGCAAGACCAAAATTTCATTGTTCTTTTAAAAGCTGAGTATTGCCCATTTTATATGATAAATGGTTGGTGCTGGTTGTGTTTTGTGAAGATAAAATTTATGTTCCAATACTTGAAAAAGTAATTTGCATCCAGACTTGAATACTGACTAACTAGATAAATCTTGTGTTCAAGGAGATGTTCTGAGTGGTCTGGAGGGTAGAATATTATTGAATGGGAAAGGAGATACAAGTTGTAAAGTGGATAGATCATCAGATATCACCTTGAGGAGAAAGACGAAAGAAGTGGTTATGAAAGACGAGTGCTGAGTACTGTATTAAGAATGTGGCAGATGTTAGTCATCATCCATTCACTAAGTACAGTTTCCATTGGCAGTACTATAGCCATCATCATCATCATCATCATCATCATCAGTACCAGCAACAACATTGTCATCACTATCAGCAGCAGCACTGATTAACACACTTCCTTTGGTCATACCAGCTTTTCTACATTACTGAATTCCTTCCTGCACCATGTTTTACATACAGCTCAAGTTATGTATCACATTCAAACCATGCTTTTTTTAGCAGCATCCCCGACCAAAGGCTCTGTTGGATGAACGTCCACACTCGGGTCTCTCTTTCATTCCATTGTTTCTTACTGTGTACAGTATATTTACCTTCTACAGTACTTCCTTTATATTGACACCTGCCTCCTTTATACTGATATCTATTGATGTCTCTTTTTCTGGAGAAATTTTTCGTTCATCAATAATTTAAAGTCTCTTTATCCATCTGTCTAGTTAGCTGTAGCCAGACACCTTAATCCTGGAATGGGTGACACGAATGAATCACCTCCATGTCACCATGTCCTCCGCCATCAGATTTCACCTCTCTCCAGCTCACGCCTCTCGTCATCTTAGACCTCTCCACCTCATCCTTCATTTCATCCTTGTCTCTTCCTCCCCCTTCACCTCACTCATTCCTAATTTCCCCTTGGTCCACTGTCTCTTACCCTGATCTTTCCCTACACAGTGGTCATCCATTACAACCTTGTTTGCACCTACTATTAGCTTTCCGGTCATAATTATTTGCCTTTCACATTGACACTGCTAAGTTGCCCTAGAGAGGCACTTTGCACTTAAAGCTGTGCCCTGTAGATTACCAGTCTCTCAATATTTAGCCACAATGTGCTGTTAATAACCTCTCAGTCAAGTCTTAAACTGGCTTCTTTTCTCTTGAATTGCTTTGCTTTACTTCTGTACCTCTTATACTTAGGCGGGTCTTTTGTCAGGCCACACATATCATCAGAAGCTGTACCATGGACAATTGCAGTATGAGAACTAGTTAAGAGGACCCATGGCAGCATTTTGATTGGATAGAAATCTGGTATATAATTGCTAGTTTCAAGATATAGCTACTGTATTGTGTAATAATTTGGTTTTTATGTACTGTAATTAATTATTGTGATAGATCATTATTCATATCTCTCAGTAAATAGTCAGTGCTGGGAAAACACTGATTGCCTTTGTAGTTTGATTAGATTTAGTATTGAAGATGTTTTGGCAAATTAAATAATCAGAGACATTTTCAGTGCAGTTCAGTAGCTTATGATAAAATGCTGTTTACTCAATTTTTGAAGGAAGAATACAGACATGACAGTATTTGAGAGGAGCCCTTTTCCCCATGTGCTTTTCCTGCCTGTCTGATAACCTGGGAAATGGGATCAGAAGGATGATACAATATAGGAAATTATTTAAGCAGACAAGAAAAAGCCACATGCATCTGATGTAAAATAAAGTACTTTACTCCCCTCCCTGCCCCTCCACCTTAACAGCCACCACGATCACTCATGAGAAATATAATCAGAGGAGGAGCAAATCAAGGGTCCATCATTTCCCTCTTGTGTGTCATATGAGATGCAATTCACAAAGCTGAAATATTGAGGAATGAGTGAGTAATGAAACATAACACAATAGAAACAAATTAAAGGAAGCCAGTGGAAGAGAATGGTGTAGGGAAAAGAAGGGAAGCCTAGTAATTCAGTAGAGTCAATACCCAAGTCCCATGAGACGCTAATCCAATTACACCACACAGCCTCACCACTCACCATGTTCTTCCATCTTGCCTCAGTTACATTTTGCCCATTATATATTCCACAAGTATCATCCTGACTTTTTCCCCACCAATCTTTCCCACAAGCACGAAAAGAGAAAGTATAAACAGGAAAACATTTAGGAAATTCATTTAGTTAAGATATCTATACACTCATCCATCACCTAATGGTAATTGAAAACAGACTTTGAGAGTAACTTTTGAACAGCACCAATAAACAGAACAGCACATTGTGAGCTCCAGGTTGCAGTCCGATCATTCTTGTGTAATAGGTGTAAGTACTTTTCATTACAGGAATGCATCTATTATTTTACTCTTTCTACTTTCACCACTGACATCATAAAATACACATCTATGCAGTGCAGCATACTCAGCCTGGGGATTTGTCATGACTGCCTACCAACACAGCTATCCATCATGTCAGTCACCATCAACACATTCCCTACCACCATTTACATCATTACAGCATCACTTCTGTTTTCACCATTTGTATTATCACCACCTTCACCATCAGTTAGTCATCATCACCAATACTCTCACCATCGACTGCATGACAGTCTCTGATGTGCACAGTCATAGGAGGTAGTGAGGCCGCCAGACAAAACAGCGATCATTTGCATCACTATCAACATTACTTCTGCATGTTCCAGTAATTAGCATCATCACTTCCAGAAACATCATCACAACTAGAGTACATCATCACATCTAGAAATATCATCAGATTTGTTATCATTCTGTGTATTATCACTAATATGTGTATCACCACTACACAACACCACCGCTCCTTTCATTTCCTGGTTTGTAGCGAGCGGGAGGCGAGTAAGTGACGGCGGGGTTAGGCTCGTATCTCTGGGGTAATAGTGTCATTTGTATGCAGTGCAGGGCTGGGTTTGATATTACTTTTGGTGTGCTTAGTTGTTGCCCCCTACCTTCTCTCAAGCACATATATAGGGGCTGGAAATACACACAGACTTATCAGTTGGGCTGTAATCATCCATGTGGAGTGTAGATGAATGGAATAAGGTATATGAGGAAGGGAGACGAATGGATTTTGGTGCAGAACAGAAGACAAGTTAGAAGACTGTGATTGTATGTGTGTGTGTGTGTGAGAGAGAGAGAGAGAGAGAGAGAGAGAGAGAGGGGATGATGTGAATAGAAAAGAAAAAGGTAGTGATAAGAGACAACATTGATAGGGAGAGGGGAGTGTAACAGTGGCTTAAGATCAATGTAAAGATTGCATAGAAAGTGGGAGGAGAATAAAATAATGGAATATGTTGTGGGGAAAATGTAACTGGTGTAGAAGGGAAGGAGGACTCTGTGTGTGTGTCTGTTTGTGTGTGTGTGTGTGTGTGTGTGTGTGTGTGTGTGTGTGTGTGTGTGTGTGTGGTAATTGGATTAGTGTCTCACGGGACCTGGGTATTGACTCGGGTGAATTAGTTGGCTCTTCCTCTTTTCACTGCACCTCTCTGTTTCATCCTCTGTCTTTAGTGTGTGCGTGTGTGTGTGTGTGTGTGTGTGTGTGTGTGTGCAGAATGAGTCGGTGAAGAGGTGGCGTGGGTGGAGGGTGTGGCTGCGGCTTTATGCATGAGTGGGTGGAATGTGGGTGAGGGTGCATTGGAGAGGAGGGGGGGGGCGGGTGGAAAGATGTGGATGAAGGAGAAACATTATATACCTTACAGTTTCTCCTAAGTAAAATTACTTAAAGATAACAGGGGAAAAAAAGTTATTGTAGTGAAAGGGTTAATGAGAGAGAGAGAGAGAGAGAGAGAGAGACTGCATTCAGGAGGTTGGGTTGTGGGGGAGGGGTCATGGTTCTTGATCACAGAGGAAAGCGAAGGTCGGAGAGAGAGAGAGAGAGAGAGAGAGAGAGAGAGAGAGAGAGAGAGAGAGAGACTGCATTCAGGAGGTGGGGTTGTGGGGGAGGGGTCACGGTTCTTGATCACAGAGGAAAGCGAAGGTCGGTGAGAGAGAAAGAGAGAGAGAGAGAGAGAGAGAGGTGGAAGTAGAGGGAGGGGAGGGGGAGCGTCTGGGATTCCGGAATGTGGAATAATTGGTACAAAAAGAGAAGTGGAGGAGAAGGTGAGGGAGAGGATGGTAGGAAGTGGAGTTGGGAAGAAGATATTAGCTGTAAAGAGAGGAGGATAGGCAACCGTAGAAGAAGATGAAAGAAAAGGAGAGGGAGGCGATAAGTATGATGTATGTAAAGACAGGGATATAGAAAAGAGGAGATGGAGGGCAGAGTGAAGAAAAGTAAGATGACTGAAGAGTGTGGGGGATGATTAAAAAGTAAGAGGAGAGAAAGAGGAGAAATGATAAAACTAAAAAGGAGAGAGGAGGAAAAACGAGGAAATAGATGAGAGGAAGGAGATGAGGAAGGGAAGGCAATGAAATGAAAAGTGAAAACATAAAACTGAAAAAAAAAAATGATGATTGAGCAGCAGCGGTAAATAAGAAAAGGATAGAAAGAAAATAGGAGTTAGTGAGGGGATAAGAAATTGTTACAAAGAAAAGGTGAACAGAGAAGAACAAGAAGGTAAAGAGAAGATTGAAGGGTGAACAAAGAACAGGGAGGTATTGAGGAAAGTGAACAGAGAACAGAAATGTAAACAGAGGAGTGAGGAAGATACTGAGACGACCGAAGACTTTCTCCATCAGTGTTGGAGAAATTCGTGGAGAGAAAGGTGTGGCGTTCCTTTTGTGTACTTTTATCCGCCTTTGTGTGTGCAGTCTCCGTTTATTAACCCAGGCAGGTTGTTGTTTGGTGGGGGAGTGGTGGGTTGGTTGTCTGTCTGTCTGGAGGTTGATGGTGATGTTAGGGAAGAAAGAGGCAGTTAGGGGGAAAAAAGAATGAGGACCAACTGCTGTAATTCAGTGACTTTTATAGCCTATTCTATATATGTAGCCATCAACAAATTTATTTATTTATTTTTTTAAAGAATAGGAGAAAGCTCTGGTAGTAGTGGTAGTAGTTAGCAGTAGTAGTAGTAGAGGTGGTAGTAGTAGTAGCCAGGAGCCGCCTTTGCAGTCCATTTTTCTTCCTTATTACAAAGTTCATTTTTATGCATATCAGATCAGTCGGACTTTGACGGAATTTTGTTTTATTTTTCGAAAAAGAGTTATAGGTGGGGAAGGCGGGGGGGGAAAGAGAAAAGAAAAATTAGAAAGGGAAAGAGGAGTAAAACAGGAAAAAAAAAAAATTGAGTGTTAGGGGTAAGAGAAAGCGGAATAGAACGCGTGAAAGAAAATGGGATATGAGAGAGAGAGAGAGAGAGAGAGAGAGAGAGGATTTGACTGAGACAGGGAGAATCAAAGAGGAAGGAAGTTAAGTATTGGGAAAAGAGTGGAACGGATGGAGGGAGAGGAAGAGGGAGGGAAGGGAGAGAGAGAGAGGATGGAGGGAGAATGACTGGGAGGGAAACTTAAGGGGATTAAATAAAGTGGGGGAGTAGGGAGGAAAGGAGAGACAGTAGAGGGAGGACAGTGGAGAGAGAGAGAGAGGGGGGGGGGAATAAAAAGATATTGAAAGGAAGGGAAAGTGGACAAGCAGGGTCGATGTTAAGCAGAGTTTTCTCATGGGCGGAGGCGAATGAAATATAAAGATTCGATAGTGGAGGAGGTTAGTGACGAGAGAGAGAGAGAGAGGAGAGAGAGAGAGAGAACAGGAGTGAAGAAGGAAAAGGCTAATGAAACAGATAAAGATGGGATTGTGGAAGAGGTTGGTGACGAGAGAGAGAGAGAGAGGAATGATGAGAAAAAAAAAACATGAAGTGGAGAGAGAAAAAATGGTGGCTGTAAGGATAGACGAAGAAGATGTGGCAGGAGGGAGGGAGGAAGGAAAGCGGAAAAAAGTAATAAGAGAGTGGACGAAGAGAGAGAGAGAGAGAGAGAGAGAGAGAGAGAGAGAGAGAGAGAGAGAGAGAGAGAGAGAGAGAGAGAGAGAGTGGAGAATGGACGTAAGGAAGAGGTTAGTCACGGGGGTCAGGGTCCAGTGGGCAAGAACACTGACGAGGGGGGAGGGGGAGGAGAGGGGGAAGGGAGAAGAAAATGGAAGGGAGGGAGGAGTGAGGGAAGAAGGAAGGAAGCAGGAAGAGATGCGGAATGATTGGGGGAGTGAGGAGGGAAGGGAGAGTGGCGGGGGAGGAAGGAGAGAGAGAGAGAGAGAGAGAGAGAGAGAGAGAGACAGACAGACAGACAGACAGACAGACAGACAGAAGGTGGAGGGTTGATTAGAAGAGGGTGGGGAGATAGGAGTGGAGAGAGAATAGAAGGGAGAATGCATGAAGAAGGAAGGAGGCAGGGGAGACTAAATAAATAATGAGAGGGGGGGTGGGGAGAAGTAGGGGAGGGAGGGGAGAGAAGGAGGGTTAGAGGGAAGGATTGGCTTGAAAGAGGAGGGAGAGAGGGTGTGAGGAATGATGGAAAAAAGGATAGGGAGGAATGAGAAAGTGGAAGGAGGAAGGGAGAGAGGAATAAGTGAATGAGGGAGGAAGTAAAGAGGTGTGGAAAGAGGAAGGCAAAATGGGAAGGAGAGAGAGAGGTAGAGTTTATGGGAAGGATAGATGACAAACATAAAAAGAAAAACAAACAGGAAAAGATGTATGGATTCTTAGCAGTCTGTGTGTGTGTGTGTGTGTGTGTGTGTGTGTGTGTGTGTGTGTGTGTGTGTGCGGAGAGAGAGAGAGAGAGAGAGAGAAAATGATAATGGACAGCCGCAGACAGATCAGAGAAACAAGAAAAGGAAAAAAAAAATGGTTGTGACAGAAAAACTGATGGTAGTAGTAGTAGTAGTAGTAGTAGACACAGATATGATGGTAGTAGTGGTAGTAGTAGCTTACGTGGGTGTTGTAGTAGTGACCTGTCGTGTAGTAAAAATAACAAAAAGCATAGTCGTCGTCTTAGCAGTAGTAGTAGTAGTAGTAGTATGGTAGTAGTAGGAATAGGTGAAGCGTGGTGGCTGTGGTGGAGGTGGAGGTGGAGGTGGTGGTGGTGACGGGTTGACTGTAGTGGGGTAGAATTTACGAGCTATAAGTGTCACTGTTGAATGTAATATGTAGGGCGGAAGCTGGGGTATGGGACTGATTGTAGGGGTGATGGTTGTGGTGGTAGGTTGTGGTAGTAGTGGTAGTAATGGTGGGTTGTGGTAGTGATGGCTGTGGTTACGAAAGAATTGATAGTGGTTGTGGTGCTAGGTTGTGGTAGTAGTGGTTGTGGTGGTAGTGGAGGTATGGTAGGTATGTTAGTTTTAAAGGTAGTGTTATAGGGGAGGGTTGTGGTAGTGGTGGTTATGGTGGGTGTGATGGTAGTGGAGATATGGTAGTTGTAATGGTAGTGTTATAGGGGAGGGTTTTGGTAGTGGTGGTTATGGTGGGTGTGATGGTCGTGGAGGTATGGTGGTTATGGTGGCTTTAATGGTTGTCACAGGGAAGAGTTATGGTAGTGGTGGTTATGGTAGGTATGATGGTAGTGGAGTATGGTAGTTATGGTGGCTTTAATGGTTGTCACAAGGAAGAGTTATGGTAGTGGTGGTTAAGGTGGGTGTGGTGGTAGTGATGGTATGGTAGTTATAATGGTAGTGTTATGGGGGGGTTGTCATGGTAATGGTAGTGGTGTCGTGTGTTAAGGGTCATTGCACTCTCCACCTCCTCCTCCTTCTCCTCCTCCTCCTCCTCCTCCTCCTCCTCCTCCTCCTCCTCCACCATTTCTTCTCCTCACATCTGTGTCTCTGTTCTCCTCACCTTTTTTTTTTTTCCACCGATTTCTCTCTCTCTCTCTCTCTCTCTCTCTCTCTCTCTCTCTCCATCACGTGTGTTGTGTTGTGTTGACTGCGGAGAAACATTAACTTTATTCCATAGGGGAGGGGGAAGGGAGAGGGGGATGAGGGAGGGGGAGGGGAGGGAAGCAGGGAGATGGGGAGAGAAAGGGAGAAGGAAGGACAAGAGGAAAAGGGAGAAAAAAGAATGAGGAGAGGGAGGGAGGTAGTGAAAAGGAAAAAGAAGGAGAGAAAGATGGAGGAGAGAAGAAAAATGACAATGAGAGGAAGGTAAAGAAGGAAGAGGAGGGAAAGAAAGGGAAGGAATAAGAGGGGAGAGAAAGACGGGGGAGGGAAGGAAATGTTAGATGTCTGGAGTGGTTAGAATGACCATGTTGGTGTGAGGGGAAAGGAAGAGAAGTGAGGGGAGGGGAAGAAGAATGAGGAGTGACAGGCTGAGAAATAGGGGATGGGAGGGGAAGGGGTGTGGAGGGGTGAGGAATGAGAGAGAGGGAAGGGAAGAGGAGAGGACAGGGAGAGGTGAGGGATAGGAAGGAAGGGAGGGGAGGAGGAGGTGGGGAATGGAGAGAAGAGGACGGGAAAGAGTGAGGTATTAGAAGGGGAGAGAGAGAGAGAGAGAGAGAGAGAGAGAGAGAGAGAGAGAGAGAGAGAGAGAGAATTATTACATTTTATGGTTCTGCTGATGATCTTATTGTTGGTGCCTCATCTGTCGCCTCCCTCTGTCTCCTGGCCCCCCTCTGTGCTCCCCCCTCCTCTGAATGTCCCTCCCCCACTTTCCCTCCCCCTTGAAACCCCCCCTCCCTTCCCCCCTTGTCAATGTCCCCTTCCCCTTCTTGCTGTCTGTGTCATTTCTCTCTTCTTCCCTCCTCTTCCATCCCCTTCTTCCCCTCCTCTCCCTTCCTCTTCCTTCCCCTTCTTCCCTTTTATTCTCCACATCATCCGCAGCTCTGTCCCTTCTCCCTTTCCTTCTCTCTCCATTCCACTCATTTTATTTAGCTTTCTCTTGTAAATAATATGCAGTAATCCTTCCCTCCCTCTCCCAAACTTCTCCCTTGTCCTCTTTCCCTCTCCCACCCATCCCTGCCCTCCCTATCATCTCCCTCCCTCCCTCCTATCTTCTCCCTCCCTCCCTCCCTCCCTCCAACAAATCCTCTCTATCGCTTCACGCTCCATTTCTTTACTAATTCATATCTCTTCGTTCCAGCATACGCATTGACCACATATTTTCGTTCGTAATAAAGGCTGCTCGCTCGCCATTCTTTATTTCCATTCTCTCTCTCTCTCTCTCTCTCTCTCTCTCTCTCTCTCTCTCTCTCTCTCTCTCTCTCTCTTTCCTCAACCCTGTTCATCCCCGCATAACCAAAGGACATCTTGCGAATCCCTACTTCTTTTCTAAGAACTTATTACCCATCCCCACCCCGGAGGGGCTCGGGGACGGGTATTATTTTCACTCGGTTTGTCTGTGTCTGTCTGTCTATCAGTTAACAACTGTACGCGAAAACTACTGGTGCGATTGTGACTGAAATTACAGTGATGATGTGCTATGACCTTTTGATCACATGATTATATTTTGGGCGACATTGGGCCAAGGCCCAGGCTGTGGGCCAAAATAATGTAATGAAATATGTAAATATATATATTTTTTCGCCCTAACTCCATTCAAATTCGTCGTATCGTCATGAAACCAAACCCTTTAAGGTGCATCTTTCAAATCTGCATCCTATAACATGCCTCATTACATCAGGGGGGGTCACCCCCTAGTTAGCGGTAGGGGGGTCAGTGTCTGGTGGGTTGGGCCTAAAATTTCAGAAGGGCATAAAATCGTCAATTTTCACTCGATTTCCTCCAAATTTGATATGTGACATCGTTGACTAGATATTCTGTTGAGTTTATACGTCAGCACTAAAATGACTGCCGGGGACGAGTTGGCTGTGCCCTGGCACCGCTTCTTGTTCATTTTTTTTTTTTTCCATCACGACCTAAGCATCTTTACCTAATCCTTCCCCACCTTGTCTCGTCCTGGTCTTTCCTATATCTTTCCACACTTTGTCAGGTCCTCTCACTTGTCCCTACAAGCACATTTTCAGACCACCACCCTCCTATAAACATCCCTACACACATCCTACGCCCCCCACACACATCTCAACATCCCCCTCACAGACACACACACCTCTCTTCATTCCTACATCCTACCTTTCACCCGTGCATTCTTCCAGTCATTCCCACACCCTCCCAAACCCCCTACACCCTCTCATACATTATTATACCTTCTCATACGCCGCACTTCTTTCCACACACCCCTACACACCGTCCCACACACACCTACATACCTTCCCACACACCTCCACACACCCCTGCACCCTCCCATTCACCCTCACACCCTCCCACATCCGTACATCCAGCCAGTCCCAAGTTCTCATCACTATCATGTACTTAAAAACACTTCCCGTAGAGATGAGGTGCAACTTAATAGTAGCTTAGACTGAGTAGATTAAGAAGGAGGAGGAGGAGAACAAGAAAAAGAGGGAGGAGGAGGATTACATAGGATTAGATAGGAAAGCAAACAGCAACAGACCTTATGGTCCTTTCGAGGCTGCTTGTTACAGAGAAAACTGTGACTACAAGATCTAACTCTACATGCTGAAGGATAAGGATAGTAAAGCAGGAAGGCTTCCCCCACTACCAAACCCTCCAGGAAAAAGTGAGAAAAACCACCATGCAGCATGGAAAAACTGACATGGAAATTTCATAGGAAATACTGGAAAGGAAAAGTCACATTCTATAATACTTTGTCTATAAGCTACACGATTGAGTAACCTGAAAGAGGAGGAGATGATGGTGGATGATGATAATGATGATGATGATGATGGATGATGATGATGATGAACCCTCTCTGGTGATAGATATAAGTCCTCTTAGTGTAGATTTAAATCCCTCTGTCGATAGATTAAAGTCCTTTGCGGTAGTAGTTAAAAGAGGTTACGATAAATGAAACGGGGAACGAAAGATTAAGGAATGGACGGTGGTTCTGGGACGATAGATAAAGACCCCCTGGCGATAGATAGTAAGGCCCCCTGTGACGATAGATAACGACCCCCTGGCGATAGATAAAAAAATGCTCCCCAGTGACGATAAGTAATGATAGTCGATAAATTAAATGGGACGATAGATAAAGGTCGATAGATAGAGCTTTTTGTGAGGAAAGAAAATGGGTGTGAATTTTTTTGAGCCATTAAGATAGATAAAACCGTCAATAGATAAAAAACCCTGTGATAGATAAACCCATGTGACGATAGATAGATAGAGGGGGCCACAGTTTTGTTCCTTGATAGATAGATAGATAGATAGAAATATGCCCTTAGATCAAATCCCTCTGACGATAGATGGAAGAGGCCCCCATACCACGATAGATACAATCCCTGTGGCGATAGATAAAAAGGCGCGATAGATATAAAGATCGATGCGCCCATAGACGACATAAAGAGGGGCGTAATAGGATCCAACACCCCTTCCCTGGGAGTTATAGGGGATTGGAACTGCTTTGTAATTCGATAATGGTGGTGGTAGTGATTGTGGTGGATGGTGGTTGATTGTGGTGGATGGTGGTTGATTGTGGTTGGTGCTGGTTGGTTGTGGTGGATGGTGGTTGATTGTGATTGTGATTGATGGGTCTGGTGGTGATCTGATGTTGGTTGTGGTTGTAGTGATGTAGAGTGATGATGGTAGTGGTGATTTTGATGGTGGTTGCTGTGGTGAGGTAATTTGTAGTGATGGTGGTTGTAATTGTGGTTGCGATGGTGGTAGTGTAGTTGTAAATGTGGTAACGGTGGTTGTAGCGATGGTTGTAATTGTCGTTGGGATGGTTTGTGTGTGTGTGTGTGTGTGTGTGATGGGAGGTGTATGGGTAGTGATATTGGTAGTAATGCGATGGTGGTAGTAGTGGTTGTGATTTGTTGCAGTGTGAATGTTTGGATGGTGGTGGTGGTACTTGTGGTGGTGGTTGATGGTGGTAGATGTGGTAGTTTTGTGGTTGTGGTGGTGGTAGTAGCTGTGGATGGTACTGTGGTGAAGGTGGCAGTTGTTTTGTTGTTGTGGTAGTGATGGTTGTAGTGTGGTGGTGGTAGCTGTGGTTGGTGATTGTGGTAAAATATTGTGGTAATGAGAATATGAAAGGAAGGACTGAGTTAAAAATGATCTCTCTCTCTCTCTCTCACACACACACACACACACACACACACACACACACACACACACACACACACACACACACACACACCTCTCTCTCTCTCTCTCTCTTGGGATGCGACAGGAGAATGGAAAGACGCTGATGCAAATATTAACAAGCAGGGTACGCGTGTGGGCGGTGGTGATGGAGGGGCGAGAAGTGTAATA